>NC_091298.1:63827667-63940167 GCF_038502225.1 Cherax quadricarinatus
GCGTGGTAGGTGGTACTGTCACCACCTGTGTCCTGAACCAGCTGCACCTGTGCCCCGAACCAGCTGCCGCAGCCTACATAACACTGGAGGCTAGGCTTGCCAGACCTTCCATTAAAATGCCCCATATATGGGCGCTACCCACGCGCTCTCTGAGGGATAGACTATTTCCGCCCCTGCGGCAGGGGCTCGCAGGGGTCATACTCGCCTGGCGCACTGCCAACGCGCTCTTCCCCGCGGGGCAGGCTATTACCACCTCTGTGGGTGGGGTTCGCAGGGGTGAAAGTTGCCTGGCGGGGATAGCCGTGCAGTGGTTGGGAAGACTGAAGTCTTTACCAGTGTCCAGTGAAGCTGTGGTCTTAGTATGGCCTAGTATGGTCTTAGTATGGCCTAGTATGGTCTTAGTATGGTCTTAGTATGGCCTAGTATGGTCTTAGTATGGTCTTAGTATGGCCTAGTATGGTCTTAGTATGGCCTAGTATGGTCTTAGTATGGCCTAGTATGGTCTTAGTATGGTCTTAGTATGGCCTAGTATGGTCTTAGTATGGCCTAGTATGGCCTAGTATGGTCTTAGTATGGTCCTAGTATGGCGTAGTATGGCCTTAGTATGGTCTTAGTATGGCCTAGTATGGTCTTAGTATGGTCTTAGTATGGCCTAGTATGGTCTTAGTATGGCCTAGTATGGTCCTAGTACGGCCTAGTATGTCCTAGTATGGTCTTAGTATGGCCTAGTATGGCCTAGCATGGCCTAGTATGGTCTTAGTATGGCCTAGTATGGTCTTAGTATGGCCTAGTATGACCTAGTATGGTCCTAGTATGGCCTAGTATGGTCTTAGTGTGGCCTAGTATGGTCTTAGTATGGCCTAGTATGGCCTAGTATGGCCTAGTATGGTCTTAGTATGGCCTAGTATGGTCCTAGTATGGCCTACTATGGTTTTAGTATAGTCTTAAAAAGACCTTAGGTCTTAGTATAATATACTACGACCATACTAAAACCTTACTAAGACTATCAAGACCAGGGCCGGATTTAGACCTTGGGGGGGGCGGGTGCCCTTTAGGGTTGGGAGGCCCTCAACATGGAAATTAATTTGAATTACAAATAAGAAATTAACTAAAATGAATGGTAAACAGCAGTTTTCGAAAAAAAATATATTTTGGTTTCGAACGTGAGGTCTGATTTTATTTTTCTCAAATTTAATGACTTTAAGAATAACTGACTATAATTTTCGGTTTGTAATATATTCCATCTACAATATATAATAATTACCGATGTGTATTTATTTATATCTTTGGTGTCAGACTTTCAGTATCTATCTATATGGTTGGCTTAGCGCTTCTTTTTTATAATAATAATAATATCTATATGGTGGTAGCTGACCAAAAAGACACATGGTTTTCTCTGACAGAAAACCACATGGTTGGGTCTGAATCACATGGTGGCGCTTCACTGTTTAGTTTAATATGTTTATTATGCACCTCATACCCATCCTGTGGGCGGTAGTCAAAAGATTACAGAGGTACATAATTGGTCCAGGGACTGGACTCCAAAGTTTTGATAGCTGAGCAAGTTACAAAGGTAATGAACTAGATCTGGTCATAATCATGACCAAGTTACAAAGGTAATGAGCTCCAGGAAGACCTGGTCACACTCATGACTAATTACAAAGGTAATGAACTAGATTTGGTTACAGTAATGAGAAATGACAAAGGTAATGAGCTCCAGGTAGAGCTGTTTACAATCATGACAAGTTTCAAAGGTAATGAATCGTGAACACATGATTACAATCATGAACAATTTTCAGAGTAATGATCATTTAACAAACATTGTAGGGAATTCATCCATTGCCAACAGACGTTGCTAGGTGCCTGTCCCTCCTCGGCAGGACAGCCATTGCAAACAGCAGCATGTTGCCCCGGGATCTGTTGTTTGCAGGAGCACCATCGACCCTCCCCAAGAGGCCGAAGAGGCCAGCGACTTCGCTAGCAGCCCAAGGAAGAGCCGCCCTGGGGACGTGCCAACGTCCTGGTGGATGCCAGGTTGATTGAAGATCCCAGGCCCTCTGTAAAGGTGAAGGCACGGTAGCTGTCACCTATGTCTGCTGGGAGGGGCTGTTGATTGTTGCCACCTGAAGCCCTCCGGGTGCCCAGACATCCACCGTGTGCACGGATGTTGAAGCTTGAAGAACTGCACCTTACGGTCGAACTCCACGGTGCTGTCCCTGCAGTGTCATCGCTGACGTGGGATGGGAGGGAAAGTGTACCCTCTACAGTTGTGGTGGCGCTGGGAGTTGGGTGTCCATGTCTACACATGGTTTTCTCTGACAGGAAACCACATGGTTGGGTCTGAATCACATGGTGGCGCTTCACTGTCCATGTCTACACATGGGTTTTCTCTGACAGGAAACCACATGGCTGGGTCTGAATCACATGGTGGGGCTCCACTGTCCATGTCTACACATGGTTTTCTCTGACAGGAAACCACATGGTTGGGTCTGAATCACATGGTGGCGCTTCACTGTCCATGTCTACACATGGTTTTCTCTGACAGGAAACCACATGGTTGGGTCTGAATCACATGGTGGCGCTTCACTGTCCATGTCTACACATGGTTTTCTCTGACAGGAAACCACATGGTTGGGTCTGAATCACATGGTGGGGCTCCACTGTCCATGTCTACACATGGTTTTCTCTGACAGGAAACCACATGGTTGGGTCTGAATCACATGGTGGCGCTTCACTGTCCATGTCTACACATGGTTTTCTCTGACAGAAAACCACATGGTTGGGTCTGAATCACATGGTGGGGCTCCACTGTCCATGTCTACACATGGTTTTCTCTGACAGGAAACCACATGGTTGGGTCTGAATCACATGGTGGCGCTTCACTGTCCATGTCTACACATGGTTTTCTCTGACAGGAAACCACATGGTTGGGTCTGAATCACATGGTGGCGCTTCACTGTCCATGTCTACACATGGTTTTCTCTGACAGGAAACCACATGGTTGGGTCTGAATCACATGGTGGCGCATCACTGTCCATGTCTACACATGGTTTTCTCTGACAGGAAACCACATGGTTGGGTCTGAATCACATGGTGGCGCTTCACTGTCCATGTCTACACATGGTTTTCTCTGACAGGAAACCACATGGTTGGGTCTGAATCACATGGTGGCGCATCACTGTCCATGTCTACACATGGTTTTCTCTGACAGGAAACCACATGGTTGGGTCTGAATCACATGGTGGCGCTTCACTGTCCATGTCTACACATGGTTTTCTCTGACAGGAAACCACATGGTTGGGTCTGAATCACATGGTGGTGCTTCACTGTCCATGTCTACACATGGTTTTCTCTGACAGGAAACCACATGGTTGGGTCTGAATCACATGGTGGCGCTTCACTGTCCATGTCTACACAAGTATCTGTAGAATGTGGTTGTGGTGATTCATCACCTTTACTATCTTGGTTTGGTATGTTAGTTTTATTTTCTGCAGATGTACTTGGGAATGCTGGTGGGTCCTCAGAAGAAACATCATCTGGTAGTGGTACTGGTTCTTCATTAGTAGCTTCTATGTTTTCCACTACGGAAGCACAGAAAACTTCTGTAAAGTGTTTCGTCTTTGCCAAGACCACAGCAGCAATTCTTTCACTAGATTCTTTGGAAATCTTTCTTTTCTGAGATCCTGACAACTGAATTTTCCGTGGCATACTGGGTCTTCTGAAAAAACAAATATTGATTTTTTGACATTTAATGACACACACACACACACACACACACACACACACACACACACACACACACACACACACACACACACACACACAGAAAGTACAAAGGTTTGCGACAAGGTTAGTTCCAGAGCTAAGGGGAATGTCCTATGAAGAAAGATTAAGGGAAATCGGCCTGACGACACTGGAGGACAGGAGGGTCAGGGGAGACATGATAACTACATATAAAATACTGCGTGGAATAGACAAGGTGGACAAAGACAGGATGTTCCAGGGAGGGGACACAGAAACAAGAGGCCACAATTGGAAGTTGAAGACACAAATGAGTCAGAGAGATAGTAGGAAGTATTTCTTCAGTCATAGAGTTGTAAGGCAGTGGAATAGCCTAGAAAATGACGTAGTGGAGGCAGGAACCATACACAGTTTTAAGACGAGGTTTGATAAAGCTCATGGAGCGGGGAGAGAGACGGCCTAGTAGCAACCGGTGAAGAGGCGGGGCCAGGAGCTAGGACTCGACCCCTGCAACCACAAATAGGTGAGTACGAATAGGTGAGTACACACACACACACACACACATACACACAAACACACACACACACACACACACACACACACACACGAAACTGAAGGGGAAACGTATGATGAAAGAAAGCAGGAGGAGAAAAAAGCGATTGAAGATATCATGAAGGTGGATGGCGAGGGGGACATGACCCAGGTGGCAAATTTTCGGAGAATTGGGTGGTTCACAAAGAAATGGAATCGGCCTTTCAAAGTAATTTTCAAGGCAGAATCAACCCGAACCATGATCCTGCAGGAGAAAGCACGGCTGAGAGGCAAGCAGGAGTTCCGGAGTGTGTACCTCGATCGAGACAGAACACAGGACGAAAGGAAGACGATGAAAGAGAGAGTTCAAAAACGAAAGGAGAAATGGGAGGAAATGAAAAAGGAGAGCAGAATAACCCAGGATCAAATGGAAGGACAAGCACACCCCCCAGAAACACCTTCAGAAGGACTCCAGCCACGACACCCCCAAGGCAACTGAACAATCCAAACCAACCATCACACACCGATCCCTCTATTTCCACCCCCTGCACCACAGTTACAGTATTAGAACAGAAGTTGAAGGTTTGGTACACAAATGCAGATGGATTAACGAATAAACATGAGGAATGGCAAGAAAGAATCAGTGAGAAGTCCCCAGATATCATAGCAGTTACAGAAACAAAACTCACGGAGACAATAACAGATGCAATCTTCCCACCAGGATACCAGATCATGAGGAAAGATAGAAGGGGCAGGGGGGGAGGTGGGGTTGCTCTGCTCGTAAAAAACAGATGGAAATTCGAGAATATGGAAGGCATAGATGAGACGGGAGAAAGAGACTACATAGCAGGTACACTTCAGTCTGGGGAATGCAAAGTGGTCATTGCAGTGATGTATGATCCACCACAGAACTGCAGGAGGCTAAGAGAGGAATATGAAGAGAGCAACAGAGCAATGGTGGACACACTTGCTGAGGTGGCAAGAAGAGCTCACTCCAGCAGAGCAAAGTTGCTGGTTATGGGGGATTTCAACCACAGGGAGATTGACTGGGAAAACCTGGAGCCACATGGGGGTCCCAAAACATGGAGAGCCAGGATGTTGGATGTGGTGCTGGAAAACCTCATGCACCAACATGTTAAGGACACTATCAGAGTGAGAGGGGAGGATGAACCAGCAAGACTGGACCTTGTGTTCACCCTGGGCAGCTCAGACATTGAGGACATCAAGTATGAAAGTCCCCTAGGAGCTAGCGACCACATGGTTCTGTGCTTTGAATACATAGTAGAGCTGCAAGTGGAGAGAATAACAGGAGTTGAATGGGAAAAGCCTGACTATAAAAGAGGGGACTACATAGGGTTGAAGAACTTCCTGCGGGAGGTCCAGTGGGACAGAGAACTGGCAGGAAAGCCAGTAAATGAAATGATGGAATACGTAACAACAAAATGCAAGGAGGCAGTGGAAAGGTTTATTCCCAAGGGCAACAGGAACAGCGGGAAGACGAGAACGAGCCCCTGGTTTACCTGACGGTGTAAGGAGGCAAAAACAAAGTGCAATAGAGAATGGAAAAAGTACAGAAGGCAGAGAACACACGAAAATAGGGAGATCAGTCGCAGAGCCAGGAATGAGTATGCACAGGTAAGGAGGGAGGCCCAGCGACAGTATGAAAATGACATAGCATCGAGAATCAAGACTGACCCGAAACTGTTGTATAGCCACATCAGGAGGAAGACAACAGTCAAAGACCAGGTGATCAGATTAAGGACAGAAGGTGAAGAACTCACAAGAAATGATCAGGAAGTATGTGAGGAGCTGAACAGGAGATTTAAGGAAGTTTTTACAGTAGAGACAGGAAGGGCTGTGGGAAGACAGCACAGAAGGGAACATCAAGAGGGAATATACCAACAAGTGTTGGATGACATACGAACAACTGAGGAGGAGGTGAAGAAGCTCCTAAGTGACCTTGACACCTCAAAGGCGATGGGACCGGACAACATCTCCCCATGGGTCCTTAGAGAAGGAGCAGAGATGCTGTGCATGCCTCTAACCACAATCTTCAACACATCCCTTGAAACTGGGCAACTACCTGAGAAATGGAAGACAGCTAATGTAGTCCCCATATTTAAGAAAGGAAACAGAAACGAGGCGCTAAACTACAGACCTGTGTCTCTGACATGTATTGTGTGCAAAGTCATGGAGAAGATTATCAGGAGGAGAGTGGTCGAACACCTGGAAAGGAACAAGATTATAAATGAAAATCAGCATGGGTTCATGGAAGGCAAATCTTGTATCACAAACCTCCTGGAGTTTTATGACAAGGTAACAGAAGTAAGACACGAGAGAGAGGGATGGGTAGATTGCGTTTTCCTAGACTGCAGGAAGGCCTTTGACACAGTTCCCCACAAGAGATTAGTGCAGAAGCTGGAGTATCAGGCGCACGTAAAAGGGAGGGCACTGCAATGGATCAGGGAATACCTGACAGGGAGGCAGCAACGAGTCATGGTACGTGAAGAGGTATCACAGTGGGCGCCTGTTACGAGCGGGGTCCCACAGGGGTCAGTTCTAGGATCAGTGCTATTTTTGATATATGTGAACGACATGATGGAAGGAATAGACTTTGAAGTGTCCCTGTTCGCAGATGATGTGAAGTTGATGAGAAGAATTAAACTGGACGAGGATGAGGCAGGACTGCAAAGAGACCTGAACAGGCTGGACATGTGGTCCAGTAACTGGCTTCTCGAATTCAACCCTGCCAGTTGCAAAGTCATGAAGATTGGGGAGGGGCAAAGAAGACCGCAGACAGAGTGTAGGCTAGGTGGACAAAGACTACAGACCTCACTCAGGGAGAAAGACCTTGGGGTGACCATAACACCGAGCACATCACCGGAGGCACACATCAACCAAATAACTGTTGCAGCATACGGGCGCCTGGCAAACCTGAGAATAGCGTTCCGATACCTTAATAAGGAATCGTTCAAGACACTGTACACTGTGTATGTTAGGCCCATACTGGAGTATGCAGCACCAGTCTGGAACCCACACCTGGTCAAGCACGTCAAGAAGTTAGAGAAAGTACAAAGGTTTGCAACAAGGCTAGTCCCAGAGCTCAAGGGAATGTTGTACGAGGAAAGGTTAAGGGTAATCAGACTGACGACACTGGAGGACAGAAGGGACAGGGGAGACATGATAACGACATACAATATACTGTGGGGAATAGACAAGGTGGACAGAGATAGGATGTTCCAGAGAGGGGACACAGGGACAAGGGGTCACAACTGGAAGCTGAAGACTCAGACGAGTCACAGGGACGTTAGGAAGTATTTCTTCAGTCATAGAGTTGTCAGGAAGTGGAATAGCCTAGCAAGTGAAGTAGTGGAGGCAGGAACCATACATAGTTTTAAGAAGAGGTATGATACAGCTCTGGAAGCAGAGAGAGAGAGAGGACCTACATGTTTACCATATCTGAGTAATTGAAATTTCTCATCGTTGAACTTCATATTGTTTTCTGCAGCCCACTGAAAGATTTGGTTGATGTCTGCCTGGAGCTTTGCAGTGTCTGCAATGGAAGACACTGTCATGCAGATTCGGGTGTCATCTGCAAAGGAAGACACGGTGCTGTGGCTGACATCCTTGTCTATGTCGGATATAAGGATGAGGAACAAGATGGGAGCGAGTACTGTGCCTTGTGGAACAGAGCTTTTCACCGTAGCTGCCTCGGACTTTACTCTGTTGACGACTACTCTCTGTGTTCTGTTAGTGAGGAAATTATAGATCCATCGACCTACTTTTCCTGTTATTCCTTTAGCACGCATTTTGTGCGCTATTACGCCATGGTCACACTTGTCGAAGGCTTTTGCAAAGTCTGTATATATTACATCTGCATTCTTTTTGTCTTCTAGTGCATTTAGGACCTTGTCGTAGTGGTCCAATAGTTGAGACAGACAGGAGCGACCTGTTCTAAACCCATGTTGCCCTGGGTTGTGTAACTGATGGGTTTCTAGATGCGTGGTGATCTTGCTTCTTAGGACCCTTTCAAAGATTTTTATGATATGGGATGTTAGTGCTATTGGTCTGTAGTTCTTTGCTGTTGCTTTACTGCCCCCTTTGTGGAGTGGGGCTATGTCTGTTGTTTTTAGTAACTGTGGGACGACCCCCGTGTCCATGCTCCCTCTCCATAGGATGGAAAAGGCTCGTGATAGGGGCTTCTTGCAGTTCTTGATGAACACAGAGTTCCATGAGTCTGGCCCTGGGGCAGAGTGCATGGGCATGCCATTTATCGCCTGTTCGAAGTCATTTGGCGTCAGGATAACATCGGATAGGCTTGTGTTAATCAAATTTTGTGGCTCTCTCATAAAAAATTCATTTTGATCTTCGACTCTCAGTCTGGTTAGCGGCTTGCTAAAAACTGAGTCATATTGGGACTTGAGTAGCTCACTCATTTCCTTGTTGTCATCTGTGTAGGACCCATCTTGTTTAAGTAGGGGCCCAATATTGGACGTTGTTCTCGATTTTGATTTGGCATAGGAGAAGAAATACTTTGGGTTTCTTTCGATTTCATTTATGGCTTTTAGTTCTTCCCGCGATTCCTGACTCCTAAAGGATTCTTTTAGCTTAAGTTCGATGCTTGCTAGTTCTCTGACCAGTGTCTCCCTACGCATTTCAGATATATTGACCTCTTTTAGCCGCTCTGTTATTCTTTTCCGTCGCCTGTAAAGGGAGCGCCTGTCTCTTTCTGTTTTACATTTACTCCTCCTTTTTCTTAGAGGAATAAGCCTTGTGCATACATCGAGTGCTACCGAGTTAATCTGTTCTAGGCATAAGTTGGGGTCTGTGTTGCTTAGTATATCTTCCCAGCTTATATCGGTTAGGACTTGGTTTACTTGGTCCCACTTTATGTTTTTGTTATTGAAGTTGAATTTGGTGAATGCTCCCTCGTGACTAATCTCCTGTAGCAATCAGTGAAGAGGCGGGGCCAGGAGCTGAGTCTCGATCCCTGCGACCACAATTAGGTGAGTACAATTAGGTGAGTACACACACACACACACACACACACATACACACAGAGGCTAGGTGGCCAAACACTACAAACCTCATTCAAGGAGAAAGATCTTGGGGTGAGTATAATACCGAGCATGTCTCCAGAAGCACACTTCAAGCAGATAACTGCTGCAGCATATGGACGCCTGGCAAACCTAAGATTAGCGTTTCGATATCTCAGTGAGGAATCGTTCAAGACTCTGTACACCGTGTACTTCAGGCCCATACTGGAGTATGCAGCACCAGTCTGGAACCCACACCTGGTCAAACACGTCAAGAAATTTGAGAAAGTGCATAAGCTTGCAACAAGGCTAGTTCCAGAGCTAAGGGGAATGCCCTATGAAGACAGGTTAAGGGAAATCGGCCTAACAACACTGGAGGACAGGAGGGTTAGGGGTGACATGATAACGACATACAAAATACTGCGAGGAATAGATAAGGTGGACAGAGACAGGATGTCCCAGAGACGGGGCACAGAAACAAGGGGTCACAATTGGAAGTTGAAGACTTCTATGAGTCAAAGCGATGTTAGGAAGTATTTCTTCAGTCATAGAGTTGTCAGGAAGTGTAATGGTCTGGCAAGTGATGTAGTGGAGCCAGGAACCATACGTAATTTTAAGACGAGGTATGATAAAGCTCATGGAGCAGGGGGAGAAAGGACCTCTTAGCGGTCAGTGAAGAGGCGGGGCCAGGAGCCGAGTCTCGACCCCTACAACTACAAATAGGTGAGTACACTTTGTTAATTCCTTTTATTAATTAAACTAATTTTTTATTGCATTTTGTTGTAGAGGAAGTCCTTCATCTGGGGATCCCTCTGGCAGGGGGACCCAGGGCAGTTGATCCCTTATAAATTCGGCCCTGGTACTAGTGGTACAATAGTAGTGAAGTTGAGCGCCTCTGGTGGTGAGAGTGGTGGTCTTGAAAGAGGTTCCTTGAAGGTGGTGGTGAGGGTCTCTTGATCCAAAGAATGTGGTCTACGCCACCTGGGAGTGAAGTTATCCTCCCAGATGGTCCCCCCTCAAGGAAGGTTCCTTGATGTTGGTGAGGGGCTCTTGATTTAGGGAATTGGATCTGTGCTCCAGTTCCCCGAATTAAGCCTGAATGCCTTCCACATCCCCCCCCAGGCGCTGTATAATCCTCCGGGTTTAGCGCTTCCCCCTTGATTATAATAATAATAATCCCAGATGGTCCATGATCCCCACGGGTTGAGCGCTCCACCATGAGTAGTACTGATAGTGATGGTGTAGTAGTGCCATCTAGTGGTGGTGTAATAGTGCCATCTAGTGGTGGTAGTCAGAGTTAGTCAGGTTATCAGTGATGGTGTTATAGTGAAGTTCAGGACAGTGACCAACCTCAAGGTTACTAAAGGTCAGTTGAACTTCAGTGGTCCTACAGAGGAGATGTGTTGATCCTCCTCCTGCCACCCCGCCGGCTTTACCGCTTCCTTATCCTTTTAATACACCTAAATAACGCAAGTATTGTCTGGTGACGTGTTTGTCAGTACAGCAGACGAGTTGAGCTGCAGCTCCTGGTCCCACCACCAGTTTGGTCACCAAATTATTAATATTTTAATAGTCTTAATTTTCATTGGGGTCTAATGTCATGGAGGAAGGGGGGGTGATTGACCTTAGTGGATGGGTTTTGATGCGAGGAACTGGAGCTACTCCTTCCTCTGATCAAACAATAACTCACACACTAGACGTCACATAACCCATTAAGGTGTAACCAGTTCTGTTTTGTTTTTCCATTACTGGACCCCTCAAGGAAGGTTCCTTGATGTTGGTGAGGGGCTCTTGATTTAGGGAATTAGATCTGTGCTCCAGTTCCCCGAATTAAGCCTGAATGCCTTCCACATCTCTTCCCCCCCAGGCGCTGTATAATCCTCCGGGTTTAGCGCTTCCCCCTTGATTATAATAATAAAATCCATTACTGGAAAATAACTTAGTGAAGGTCTCTTGATCCATGGAACTTGCGCCTTGTGATCCAGATAGACTTCCATGTTAACAAATTGTTGGTCATCAGGTTTATGTGAAAGAAATATTTATTAAAGAAAAAGATAACTTTACTTACTATGTTAAACATTAATGGATATATCAGGCAGTAATGTTACTAGTTTGTTATATGGTAATGTTTACCTATAAATGTGTAATGTTTATGGTTATAATGTGAATGTTTTGTTTCAGGTGTGGTAACTGAGGAGTGCTGTGCCTGGCTGCTGCAACATTGATCAGCACAGCAACATTGACCAGTCTGAGGGGTGCTGTGCCTGGCTGCTGCAACATTGATCAGCACAGCAACATTGACCAGTCTGAGGAGTGCTGTGCCTGGCTGCTGCAACATTGATCAGCACAGCAACATTGACCAGTCTGAGGAGTGCTGTGTCTGGCTGCTGCAACATTGATCAACACAGCAACATTGACCAGTCTGAGGGGTGCTGTGTCTGGCTGCTGCAACATTGATCAACACAGCAACATTGACCAGTCTGAGGAGTGCTGTGTCTGGCTGCTGCAACATTGATCAACACAGCAACATTGACCAGTCTGAGGAGTGCTGTGCCTGGCTGCTGCAACATTGATCAACACAGCAACATTGACCAGTCTGAGGAGTGCTGTGCCTGGCTGCTGCAACATTGATCAACACAGCAACATTGACCAGTCTGAGGAGTGCTGTGCCTGGCTGCTGCAACATTGATCAGCACAGCAACATTGACCAGTCTGAGGAGTGCTGTGCCTGGCTGCTGCAACATTGATCAACACAGCAACATTGACCAGTCACACAGCAACATTGACCAGTCTGAGGAGTGCTGTGCCTGGCTGCTGCAACATTGATCAGCACAGCAACATTGACCAGTCTGAGGAGTGCTGTGCCTGGCTGCTGCAACATTGATCAACACAGCAACATTGACCAGTCTGAGGAGTGCTGTGCCTGGCTGCTGCAACATTGATCAACACAGCAACATTGACCAGTCTGAGGAGTGCTGTGCCTGGCTGCTGCAACATTGATCAACACAGCAACATTGACCAGTCTGAGGAGTGCTGTGCCTGGCTGCTGCAACATTGATCAACACAGCAACATTGACCAGTCTGAGGAGTGCTGTGCCTGGCTGCTGCAACATTGATCAACACAGCAACATTGACCAGTCTGAGGAGTGCTGTGCTTGGCTGCTGCAACATTGATCAGCACAGCAACATTGACCAGTCTGAGGAGTGCTGTGCCTGGCTGCTGCAACATTGATCAGCACAGCAACATTGACCAGTCTGAGGAGTGCTGTGCCTGGCTGCTGTAACATTGATCAACACAGTAACATTGACCAGTCTGAGGAGTGCTGTGCTTGGCTGCTGCAACATTGATCAACACAGCAACATTGACCAGTCTGAGGAGTGCTGTGTCTGGCTGCTGCAACATTGATCAGCACAGCAACATTGACCAGTCTGAGGAGTGCTGTGCCTGGCTGCTGTAACATTGATCAGCACAGTAACATTGACCAGTCTGAGGAGTGCTGTGCCTGGCTGCTGCAACATTGATCAACACAGCAACATTGACCAGTCTGAGGAGTGCTGTGCCTGGCTGCTGCAACATTGATCAACACAGCAACATTGACCAGTCTGAGGAGTGCTGTGCCTGGCTGCTGCAACATTGATCAACACAGCAACATTGACCAGTCTGAGGAGTGCTGTGCCTGGCTGCTGCAACATTGATCAACACAGCAACATTGACCAGTCTGAGGAGTGCTGTGCCTGGCTGCTGCAACATTGATCAACACAGCAACATTGACCAGTCTGAGGGGTGGAGACAACCACACTAGTAAATGGTTTGACCCATAACATTTAGTGTTATATGGAGATGCAGCAGTTGGAGACTTCGTTAGAGGTGGGCGGGGCCCACGTGTAAGGTATTTCCAAGTTATTAGTCCACTAGAGTTTGGTTATTGAAGCAGATAGTAATTGTATTAGGTGGGAAGGTGGTGGGGAGAGTATAGGAAAGATTGTAAGTAATTGATATCAAAAGTAACTTAGTGGGAAGTATTAGTTTATCTCCCGACCAGAGATGAAATCTCTGGCCAGGAAATAATGAGGAATGTGTTCTATAGGTTACCTTAAATGAGGTGGAAATAAAAATTGGAGAAATGGGTTGTAAAACTGAGAATTGAAGACTGATTATATTTTAGGAAGTTTTAGTTAGCGTAATATATTTATTATGTCGTCTATATCCATCCTGCAAGATTGTAGGAAGCTGAGATGAAATGTATAAGTGATGTATCATGGCTCAGTTGGTAGTGGTGTCAAGTGAAGAGCTGGGATTCGATCCCGGGCAGAAGTGGGCATGTTCCCTTATATTCATTGGCACGGTTCACATAAGACACGAGGAACACTGCAGTAGGCCTACTGGCCCTGAGCAGGCCTACTGGTAAGGGTCGCATCCTGGGGGAGTATAAATACCCTAATAAAAATGTCATAGATGTCATCCTGACTTGATCGTGTAATTGTGTTAATCTACTGAGTTAATAATTATACTGAGATAGTTTAGTGTGGCGGGGGTAATGGTAGAAGTGTTGATGTTGTGTGTGGCGAGGGTAATGGTAGAAGTGTTGATGTGTGTGGCGAGGGTAATGGTAGAAGTGTTGATGTGTGTGGCGAGGGTAATGGTAGAAGTGTTGATGTTGTGTGTGGCGAGGGTAATGGTAGAAGTGTTGATGTGTGTGGCGAGGGTAATGGTAGAAGTGTTGATGTTGTGTGTGGCGAGGGTAATGGTAGAAGTGTTGATGTTGTGTGTGGCGAGGGTAATGGTAGAAGTGTTGATGTGTGTGGCGAGGGTAATGGTAGAAGTGTTGATGTGTGTAGCGAGGGTAATGGTAGAAGTGTTGATGCTGGGTGTGGTGAGGGTAATGGTAGAAGCGTTGATGTTGTGTGTGGTAGAGGGTAATGGTAGAAGTGTTGATGTGTGTGGTGAGGGTAATGGTAGAAGTGTTGATGCTGGGTGTGGTGAGGGTAATGGTAGAAGCGTTGATGTTGTGTGTGGCGAGGGTAATGGTAGAAGTGTTGATGTTGTGTGTGGCGAGGGTAATGGTAGAAGTGTTGATGTTGTGTGTGGTGAGGGTAATGGTAGAAGTGTTGATGTTGTGTGTGGTGAGGGTAATGGTAGAAGTGTTGATGTGTGTGGTGAGGGTAATGGTAGAAGTGTTGATGCTGGGTGTGGTGAGGGTAATGGTAGAAGCGTTGATGTGTGTGGTGAGGGTAATGGTAGAAGTGTTGATGTTGGGTGTAGTGAGGGTAATGGTAGAAGTGTTGATGCTGGGTGTGGTGAGTGTGATGGTAGAGGTGTTGATGCTGGGTATGGTCAGGGTAATGGTAGAAGTGTTGATGTCGCGTGTGGAGAGGGTAATGGTAGAGGTCTTGATGCTGGGTGTGGTGAGTGTAATGGTAGAAGAGTTGATGCTGGGTGTGGTGAGGGTAATGGTAGAGGTCTTGATGCTGGGTGTGGTGAGGGTAATGGTAGAGGTGTTGATGCTGGGTGTGGTGAGGGTAATGGTAGAAGTGTTGATGCTGGGTGTGGTGAGGGTAATGGTAGAAGTGTTGATGCTGGGTGTGGTGAGGGTAATGGTAGAGGTCTTGATGCTGGGTGTGGTGAGGGTAATGGTAGAGGTGTTGATGCTGGGTGTGGTGAGTGTAATGGTAGAAGTGTTGATGCTGGGTGTGGTGAGGGTAATGGTAGAAGTGTTGATGCTGGGTGTGGTGAGGGTAATGGTAGAAGTGTTGATGCTGGGTGTGGTGAGGGTAATGGTAGAGGTCTTGATGCTGGGTGTGGTGAGGGTAATGGTAGAGGTCTTGATGCTGGGTGTGGTGAGGGTAATGGCAGAGGTCTTGATGCCGGGTGTGGTGAGAGTAATGGTAGAGGTCTTGATGCCGGGTGTGGTGAGGGTAATGGTAGAGGTGTTGATGCTGGGTGTGGTGAGAGTAATGGTAGAGGTGTTGATGCTGGGTGTGGTGAGGGTAATGGTAGAGGTGTTGATGCTGGGTATGGTGAGGGTAATGGTAGAGGTCTTGATGCCGGGTGTGGTGAGTGTAATGGTAGAGGTCTTGATGCTGGGTGTGGTGAGGGTAATGGTAGAGGTCTTGATGCCGGGTGTGGTGAGGGTAATGGTAGAGGTCTTGATGCCGGGTGTGGTGAGAGTAATGGTAGAGGTCTTGATGCTGGGTGTGGTGAGGGTAATGGTAGAGGTCTTGATGCTGGGTGTGGTGAGTGTAATGGTAGAGGTCTTGATGCTGGGTGTGGTGAGAGTAATGGTAGAGGTCTTGATGCTGGGTGTGGTGAGGGTAATGGAAGAGATCTTGATGCTGGGTGTGGTGAGGGTAATGGTAGAGATCTTGATGCTGGGTGTGATGAGAGTAATGGTAGAGGTCTTGATACCGAGTGTGGTGAGTGTAATGGTAGAGGTCTTGATGCCGGGTGTGGTGAGTGTAATGATAGAGGTTTTGATGCAGGGTGTGGTGAGGGTAATGGTAGAGGTCTTGATGCTGGGTGTGGTGAGAGTAATGGTAGAGGTCTTGATACCGAGTGTGGTGAGTGTAATGGTAGAGGTCTTGATGCCGGGTGTGGTGAGGGTAATGGTAGAGGTCTTGATGCAGGGTGTGGTGAGGGTAATGGTAAAGGTCTTGATGCAGAGTGTGGTGAGAGTAATGGTAGAGGTCTTGATGCTGGGTGTGGTGAGGGTAATGGTAGAGGTGTTGATGCAGGGTGTGGTGAAGGTAATGGTAGAGGTCTTGATGCTGGGTGTGGTGAGTGTAATGGTAGAGGTCTTGATGCTGGGTGTGGTGAGGGTAATGGTAGAGGTCTTGATGCTGGGTGTGGTGAGGATAATGGTAGAGGTCTTGATGCTGGGTGTGGTGAGGGTAATGGTAGAGGTGTTGATGCCGGGTGTGGTGAGGGTAATGGTAGAGGGGTTGATGCAGGGTGTGGTGAGTAATGGTAGAGGTCTTGATGCAGGGTGTGGTGAAGGTAATGGTAGAGGTGTTGATGCCGGGTGTGGTGAGAGTAATGGTAGAGGTCTTGATGCAGGGTGTGGTGAGTGTAATGGTAGAGGTCTTGATGCTGGGTGTGGTGAGGGTAATGGTAGAGGTCTTGATGCAGGGTGTGGTGAGGGTAATGGTAGAGGTCTTGATGCTGGGTGTGGTGAGGGTAATGGTAGAGGTCTTGATGCTGGGTGTGGTGAGAGTAATGGTAGAGGTCTTGATACCAAGTGTGGTGAGTGTAATGGTAGAGGTCTTGATGCCGGGTGTGGTGAGTGTAATGGTAGAGGTCTTGATGCAGGATGTGGTGAGTGTAATGGTAGAGGTCTTGATGCCGGGTGTGGTGAGTGTAATGGTAGAGGTCTTGATGCCGGGTGTGGTGAGTGTAATGGTAGAGGTCTTGATGCTGGGTGTGGTGAGGGTAATGGTAGAGGTCTTGATGCTGGGTGTGGTGAGAGTAATGGTAGAGGTCTTGATACCGAGTGTGGTGAGTGTAATGGTAGAGGTCTTGATGCCGGGTGTGGTGAGTGTAATGGTAGAGGTCTTGATGCTGGGTGTGGTGAGGGTAATGGTAGAGGTCTTGATGCTGGGTGTGGTGAGTGTAATGGTAGAGGTCTTGATGCTGGGTGTGGTGAGGGTAATGGTAGAGGTCTTGATGCTGGGTGTGGTGAGAGTAATGGTAGAGGTCTTGATGCTGGGTGTGGTGAGGGTAATGGTAGAGGTCTTGATGCTGGATGTGGTGAGGGTAATGGTAGAGGTCTTGATGCAGGGTGTGGTGAGGGTAATGGTAGAGGTCTTGATGCAGAGTGTGGTGAGAGTAATGGTAGAGGTCTTGATGCTGGGTGTGGTGAGGGTAATGGTAGAAGTGTTGATGCAGGGTGTGGTGAAGGTAATGGTAGAGGTCTTGATGCTGGGTGTGGTGAGTATAATGGTAGAGGTCTTGATGCTGGGTGTGGTGAGGGTAATGGTAGAGGTCTTGATGCTGGGTGTGGTGAGAGTAAATGTAGAGGTCTTGATACCGAGTGTGGTGAGTGTAATGGTAGAGGTCTTGATGCCGGGTGTGGTGAGTGTAATGGTAGAGGTCTTGATGCAGGATGTGGTGAGTGTAATGGTAGAGGTCTTGATGCCGGGTGTGGTGAGTTTAATGGTAGAGGTCTTGATGCCGGGTGTGGTGTGTAATGGTAGAGGTCTTGATGCTGGGTGTGGTGAGGGTAATGGTAGAGGTCTTGATGCTTGGTGTGGTGAGAGTAATGGTAGAGGTCTTGATACCGAGTGTGGTGAGTGTAATGGTAGAGGTCTTGATGCCGGGTGTGGTGAGTGTAATGGTAGAGGTCTTGATGCAGGATGTGGTGAGTGTAATGGTAGAGGTCTTGATGCTGGGTGTGGTGAGGGTAATGGTAGAGGTCTTGATGCTGGGTGTGGTGAGTGTAATGGTAGAGGTCTTGATGCTGGGTGTGGTGAGGGTAATGGTAGAGGTCTTGATGCTGGGTCTGGTGAGAGTAATGGTAGAGGTCTTGATGCTGGGTGTGGTGAGGGTAATGGTAGAGGTCTTGATGCTGGATGTGGTGAGGGTAATGGTAGAGGTCTTGATGCAGGGTGTGGTGAGGGTAATGGTAGAGGTCTTGATGCAGAGTGTGGTGAGAGTAATGGTAGAGGTCTTGATGCTGGGTGTGGTGAGGGTAATGGTAGAGGTGTTGATGCAGGGTGTGGTGAAGGTAATGGTAGAGGTCTTGATGCTGGGTATGGTGAGTGTAATGGTAGAGGTCTTGATGCTGGGTGTGGTGAGGGTAATGGTAGAGGTCTTGATGCTGGGTGTGGTGCGAGTAATGGTAGAGGTCTTGATGCTGGGTGTGGTGAGGATAATGGTAAAGGTCTTGATGCTGGGTGTGGTGAGGGTAATGGTAGAGGTGTTGATGCCGGGTGTGGTGAGGGTAATGGTAGAGGGGTTGATGCCTGGTGTGGTGAGTAATGGTAGAGGTCTTGATGCAGGGTGTGGTGAGGGTAATGGTAGAGGTCTTGATGCTGGGTGTGGTGAGGGTAATGGTAGAGGTGTTGATGCCGGGTGTTGTGAGAGTAATGGTAGAGGTCTTGATGCAGGGTGTGGTGAGTGTAATGGTAGAGGTCTTGATGCTGGGTGTGGTGAGGGTAATGGTAGAGGTGTTGTTGACGGGTGTGGTGAGGGTAATGGTTGAGGTCTTGATGCAGGGTGTGGTGAGGGTAATGGTAGAGGTCTTGATGCTGGGTGTGGTGAGGGTAATGGTAGAGGTCTTGATGCTGGGTGTGGTGAGAGTAATGGTAGAGGTCTTGATGCTGGGTGTGGTGAGAGTAATGGTAGAGGTCTTGATGCTGTGTGTGGTGAGGGTAATGGTAGAGGTCTTGATGCTGGGTGTGGTGAGAGTAATGGTAGAGGTCTTGATGCAGGGTGTCGTGAGGGTAATGGTAGAGGTCTTGATGCTGGGTGTGGTGAGAGTAATGGTAGAGGTCTTGATGCTGGGTGTGGTGAGAGTAATGGTAGAGGTCTTGATGCTGGGTGTGGTGAGGGTAATGGTAAAGGTCTTGATGCAGGGTGTGGTGAGGGTAATGGTAGAGGTGTTGATGCCGGGTGTGGTGAGGGTAATGGTAGAGGTGTTGATGCTGGGTGTGGTGAGGGTAATGGTAGAGGTGTTGATGCTGGGTGTGGTGAGGGTAATGGTAGAGGTGTTGATGCTGGGTGTGGTGAGGGTAATGGTAGAGGTGTTGATGCTGGGTGTTGTGAGGGTAATGGTAGAGGTCTTGATGCTGGGTGTGGTGAGGGTAATGGTAGAGGTGTTGATGCCGGGTGTGGTGAGAGTAATGGTAGAGGTGTTGATGCTGGGTGTGGTGAGGGTAATGGTAGAGGTGTTGATGCCGGGTGTGGTGAGGGTAATGGTAGAGGTGTTGATGCTGGGTGTGGTGAGAGTAATGGTAGAGGTGTTGATGCTGGGTGTGGTGAGGGTAATGGTAGAGGTGTTGATCCTGGGTGTGGTGAGGGTAATGGTAGAGGTGTTGATGCTGGGTGTGGTGAGGGTAATGGTAGAGGTGTTGATGCTGGGTGTGGTGAGGGTAATGGTAGAGGTGTTGATGCTGGGTGTGGTGAGGGTAATGGTAGAGGTGTTGATGCTGGGTGTGGTGAGGGTAATGGTAGAGGTGTTGATGCTGGGTGTGGTGAGGGTAATGGTAGAGGTGTTGATGCTGGGTGTGGTGAGGGTAATGGTAGAGGTGTTGATGCTGGGTGTGGTGAGGGTAATGGTAGAGGTCTTGATGCTGGGTGTGGTGAGGGTAATGGTAGAGGTGTTGGTGCCGGCAGGGCCGGATTAAGAAGTCTCCGGGCCCTAGGCTATTCAGATTGGCGGGGCCCCTTTGAGTTACAGGTAAGCGAAGCGACCCCTTTCAGCTTGGGGGTGGGGGGGGGGGTCGGTGTGAGCCTGTTTAAGGTCTAATTAAATACATTCTGGCTATTTAGATTAAATTTAATAGGGAAAGTACATCAAGACAACCAAAACCATTTACCAACAGCCACTATAACCATCTTGTTAAATCATGCATTTTAAAGAGAATAAACTCAAGACAGCATAGTATTACTAGATTAGGCTATTAAAGTAGTGACATCGTGTACCTATTATATTCAGCATAACCATACAGCACTATTATTTCCTTTATAAATCACTGACCATTATTGTTATCATTGCATCATGCATAAGACTATCAAATCATATAAACTCAAGAAAGTAAAGAATTGTTTATATTCACAGGCACTTCTTAAATAAACTTTTTTCTGGATTTCATATTGGCAAAATCATCAATTATATTCTGAAAATCAATATTTCTTGTTAGATCAGACTCAATGGTCAACAAGGCTAGGTTACACAATTTGTCTTGGCTCATTGTTGAACGGAGCTGGTTTTTCACTCTTTTCAAAACAGAAAATGAACGTTCTCCTTCACAGTTAGTAGCTGGAAGTGTTAGGTAAAGGCGATACACTATGTCAACATTAGGGAAGGTTTCTGAGATACCTGCATTTCTTAAATGTTTCAAAGCAGCTGAGGGCGCACATTTTTCCGGTGGCGCTTTAATCTGATTCATATACCCAGAGAAATGAACTATTTCTTCAACAATTGTGTCCTGAACATCTGCTGAAAGGTGTTGTTGCAACTTTAATGCAGCTTCTCTCAATTCTGCATCTGGCATAGTAGTAATTTTGAACAGAAATCCAAACTTGTCATTTAGATTCTGGTAGATTTCTTTTCTTTTCACCAATTCTGTAATCAGTGAATCCAGAATGACGAAGTATGTAGCTGTCTTACATTTCTGCCTTGGTAGCAACACAATTTCAGTCTGGATCTTCAAAATTGCGTTTCCTCTTCCTTGACCGCTGATGATCAGCCCGGTAACTGTAGTCTTTCACCAGCAGTTTAGCTTTCTCTTCAAACATTTCAAAAGCTTCATCACTGCGAAGTGAGCTTACAAATTCCACTAAGCCTGCATAGAGGTTAGCACAAGTAGCCATTTCAATTTAAATTTTCTGAAGTGTCTTGTTCGTGGCATTTAACCGTTCCAGTATACAGTCCCAAAGCACACAGAGTAAGGCCAATTCAAAATCTTCCAATTTTGATGCTAAGTTGGCTGCTTCGCTTCTTGTAGTTGCTGTCTGGTCTTCATCCTCTGCTATTTGAATCAAAGCAGAACGTATTTCAGCAAAGCTGTCTTTCAAAGCATGTGTTGCATCATGCTGCGCTGACCACCTTGTTGATAATGATTTGATGACATCTCCACGAATGGTTGACTTGAGTATACTCCACCGATTCGTTGAAGCAGAGAAAAAATTAGAGTGCTTGTAAAAGTCCAAAAAATGAAACTGCAGCGACACAACACTCCGCAGCACATGACCCAACAAGATTAAGAGAATGCGCTGAGCAGGGCACATATTCAGCAAGTGGGTTGATTTGCTTGATACGGACTTGCAATCCATTATATTTACCCGACATGTTACTTGCATTGTCGTAGCTCTGGCCACGGCAATCCATAATAGAGAGATCATGTTCAAGCAGAGTATCCAGTACTACATTCATCATTGTTTCTCCATCATGGCCTGAAAGAGGAATGAATTTTATAAAGCGCTCTACAGGCTTACCACTGGAGTCGACAAAGCGAACAATGAACGTCAATTGATCTGTATGTGAAATATCTGGTGTTGAATCTATACTTATTGCAAAGTATTTTGCAGTTTTCACAACTGCTACGATGTTATTGAGGACCTTCTTAGTCATCGGTTCAATAAATTCATTGCATATAGTAGATGACATGTAAGATACAGTACCTCTTCCTGCATTCCCAAGGCGTGACACATGATTTGCTAAGAATGGATCGAATTGTACTAACAGTTCTATGATCCCTAGGAAATTGTCATTGTTTTCCGAACCAAAAACCTCATTTTCTCCACGGAAAGCAAGTCCTCTTAGAGATAAGAATTTTACAACAGCAACAACTCATTCTAGAACTTTTCTCCAATAAGTGCGCTCTTTTTCAGTTTGATTTTCCAAATGAGAATCCAATAAGCCTTTTTTCTGTGCACGAAATACACTGGCTAAAATGCAGCTCCTGTGAGTGGTGCTGTTTTCATGTTCCTCGAAACGCTTGGAATTTTTCCAGTCATTGAACCCCTGTGTGAAGGTATTTTCTTTGGTAGAAAATAGCTTGCATGCTGAACAGTACACTTTTCCTGAGCTTTCAGAGTATACCATCCATGATCTTTTCACAGTTTCTGAATTTGCAAGCTTCCTATAAAACATAGATGACTTTAAACAACGACGACTTCCATCATCATAAATCCTTGCTGATTTCCTAAAGTCAATGTTCAGAGTTTGACTGAAGTTTTCTTCAATGAAAGCATTACGTAGAGAATCTGGGATTACATTTAGCCATGAGGCAGGATCTTTTAAGACAAATCCTGTGGATGAAATGTCCGTTGAGACATTGAGAGGAGACACAAAAGAAGTAGATGCTGGCTGAGAAATAATGGAGGGAGGGCTTCCTGTATGGTCTGACGTATCTGCA
This sequence comes from Cherax quadricarinatus, assembly GCF_038502225.1. Taxonomy (NCBI): domain Eukaryota; kingdom Metazoa; phylum Arthropoda; class Malacostraca; order Decapoda; family Parastacidae; genus Cherax; species Cherax quadricarinatus. Next base: position 63,850,053 of record NC_091298.1, read on the forward strand.
GATTCAACTGTACTGGTAACATCAGAAACTGTTTTCGTGAGCATGTCTGTGATCTTTCTGCAGCTTCCTACATCTTTCTTTTTCTGTTCTTCTTGAATTTTCTTTCTTTTCTGTGACCCACTCGCATAAGAACGTCCAACATCACGTTCACGAGATGCCATAATGAGGATGTATCACTGTCTGTAATCATGCAAATACAAATTTTTCATTATCAATTATTATTATTTTTTTAATTATTATTATTTTTTTTGTCAATTGGGGGGATATGGCCCTTGTAGCCCCCTTTCCTCTGGCTGCGCATCTAAAAATTCAAAACGTTAGTGCCAGGAAGGAAAAAAAACTGGCAGGAAATGGCAGAAATCGTACACCAAATCCAGTCATTCCTGGAGTGGAACCACAGTCGATGGCCTCCACTCCAAACCAACAGATACAGATACTAATGCCGGAAAAAAAAATCCCCCCCCAGTACCAACAATACCACCAGTCCGATAACATTCTTCTTTGCAAATATACAGGGTCTAAAGCCAGCAACAAACAACAAAATACCTTTCATCCGTGGACTGCTTGCAGAGGCAAAGGCAATGTTCGCGGCTTTCACTGAGACCCACATAAAGGATCACTTGGACAATGAAATATGGATCCCAGGTTACAACCTATACAGATGTGACAGAGTGAACAGGCAAAAGGGGGGGGTTGGCCTGTACATTGCAGAGTCACTTGTTTGCACAGAACTGCTAAATGCCTCAAATGATGTAGTGGAAGTTTTAGCAGTAAAGGTCGAGAACCAAAACCTAGTCATTGTGATAGTCTACAAGCCTCCGGATGCAACATCCCAGCAATTCCAGGAACAGCTGTTAAAAATTGACCACTGTCTGGAAAACCTTCCAGCTCCTGCACCCAACATCTTGCTCCTGGGGGATTTCAACTTAAGGCACCTAAAATGGAGGAATATAGCAAATAATATTGTTGCAGTAATAACCCCAGGAGGCAGCTCTGATGAAAACTCACACTCACGCGAGCTTTTAAATCTCTGCACAAAATTCAATTTAAACCAGCAAATAATAGAGCCTACTAGACTGGAGAATACACTAGACCTCATCTTCACTAACAATGATGATCTGATAAGAAATATCACCATATCAAAAACAATATACTCAGATCACAACATAATTGAGGTTCAGTCATGTATGCGCGGAGCCCCAGACCGACATAATGAGATTAGTCACGAGGGAGCATTCACCAAATTCAACTTCAATAACAAAAACATAAAGTGGGACCAAGTAAACCAAGCCCTAACCGATATAAGCTGGGAAGATATACTAAGCAACACAGACCCCAACTTATGCCTAGAACAGATTAACTCGGTAGCACTCGATGTATGCACAAGGCTTATTCCTCTAAGAAAAAGGAGGAGTAGATGTAAAACAGAAAGAGACAGGCGCTCCCTTTACAGGCGACGGAAAAGAATAACAGAGCGGCTAAAAGAGGTCAATATATCTGAAATGCGTAGGGAGACACTGGTCAGAGAAATAGCAAGCATCGAACTTAAGCTAAAAGAATCCTTTAGGAGTCAGGAATCGCGGGAAGAACTAAAAGCCATAAATGAAATCGAAAGAAACCCAAAGTATTTCTTCTCCTATGCCAAATCAAAATCGAGAACAACGTCCAGTATTGGGCCCCTACTTAAACAAGATGGGTCCTACACAGATGACAACAAGGAAATGAGTGAGCTACTCAAGTCCCAATATGACTCAGTTTTTAGCAAGCCGCTAACCAGACTGAGAGTCGAAGATCAAAATGAATTTTTTATGAGAGAGCCACAAAATTTGATTAACACAAGCCTATCCGATGTTATCCTGACGCCAAATGACTTCGAACAGGCGATAAATGACATGCCCATGCACTCTGCCCCAGGGCCAGACTCATGGAACTCTGTGTTCATCATGAACTGCAAGAAGCCCCTATCACGAGCCTTTTCCATCCTATGGAGAGGGAGCATGGACACGGGGGTCGTCCCACAGTTACTAAAAACAACAGACATAGCCCCACTCCACAAAGGGGGCAGTAAAGCAACAGCAAAGAACTACAGACCAATAGCACTAACATCCCATATCATAAAAATCTTTGAAAGGGTCCTAAGAAGCAAGATCACCACGCATCTAGAAACCCATCAGTTACACAACCCAGGGCAACATGGGTTTAGAACAGGTCGCTCCTGTCTGTCTCAACTATTGGACCACTACGACAAGGTCCTAAATGCACTAGAAGACAAAAAGAATGCAGATGTAATATATACAGACTTTGCAAAAGCCTTCGACAAGTGTGACCATGGCGTAATAGCGCACAAAATGCGTGCTAAAGGAATAACAGGAAAAGTCGGTCGATGGATCTAAAATTTCCTCACTAACAGAACACAGAGAGTAGTCGTCAACAGAGTAAAGTCCGAGGCAGCTACGGTGAAAAGCTCTGTTCCACAAGGCACAGTACTCGCTCCCATCTTGTTCCTCATCCTTATATCCGACATAGACAAGGATGTCAGCCACAGCACCGTGTCTTCCTTTGCAGATGACACCCGAATCTGCATGACAGTGTCTTCCATTGCAGACACTGCAAAGCTCCAGGCAGACATCAACCAAATCTTTCAGTGGGCTGCAGAAAACAATATGAAGTTCAACGATGAGAAATTTCAATTACTCAGATATGGTAAACATGAGGAAATTAAATCTTCATCAGAGTACAAAACAAATTCTGGCCACAAAATAGAGCGAAACACCAACGTCAAAGACCTGGGAGTGATCATGTCGGAGGATCTCACCTTCAAGGACCATAACATTGTATCAATCGCATCTGCTAGAAAAATGACAGGATGGATAATGAGAACCTTCAAAACTAGGGAGGCCAAGCCCATGATGACACTCTTCAGGTCACTTGTTCTATCTAGGCTGGAATATTGCTGCACACTAACAGCACCTTTCAAGGCAGGTGAAATTGCCGACCTAGAAAATGTACAGAGAACTTTCACGGCGCGCATAACGGAGATAAAACACCTCAATTATTGGGAGCGCTTGAGGTTCCTAAACCTGTATTCCCTGGAACGCAGGAGGGAGAGATACATGATTATATACACCTGGAAAATCCTAGAGGGACTAGTACCGAACTTGCACACGAAAATCACCCACTACGAAAGCAAAAGACTTGGCAGACGATGCACCATCCCCCCAATGAAAAGCAGGGGTGTCACTAGCACGTTAAGAGACCATACAATAAGTGTCAGGGGCCCGAGACTGTTCAACTGCCTCCCAGCACACATAAGGGGGATTACCAACAGACCCCTGGCAGTCTTCAAGCTGGCACTGGACAAGCACCTAAAGTCAGTTCCGGATCAGCCGGGCTGTGGCTCGTATGTTGGTTTGCGTGCAGCCAGCAGCAACAGCCTGGTTGATCAGGCTCTGATCCACCAGGAGGCCTGGTCTCAGACCGGGCCGCGGGGGCGTTGACCCCCGGAACTCTCTCCAGGTAAACTCCAGGTAAAGGAGTCATATACAGAACTTTTACCATAGATTAGGTTAGTGATTTGGGCTACGAATATTTTACTAATTCATCCTCCTTGATCTCCAATTTACTTAAACAGAAATTATACTGAGTCCAAGAACAATGCACAATGGTATTTATATTACCACCATGTGCGCAGTCTTGGATGAGCCCCTGAACCCCTTGGACCGCGGGGCCCCCAAATGCGCGGGGCCCTAGGCAAATGCCTAGTTTGCCTATGCGGTAATTCGGCCCTGGATGCTGGGTGTGGTTAGGGTAATGGTAGATAGAGGTGTTGATGCCGGGTGTGGTGAGGGTAATGGTAGAGGTCTTGATGCCGGGTGCGGTGAGGGTAATGGTAGATGTCTTGATGCTGGGTGTGGTGAGGGTAATGGTAGAGGTCTTGATGTTGGGTGTGGTGAGGATAATGGTTGAGGTGTTGATGCCGGGTGTGGTGAGGGTAATGGTAGAGGTCTTGATGCCGGGTGCGGTGAGGGTAATGGTAGATGTCTTGATGCTGGGTGTGGTGAGGGTAATGGTAGAGGTCTTGATGTTGGGTGTGGTGAGGGTAATGGTTGAGGTCTTGATGCTGGGTGTGGTGAGGGTAATGGTAGAGGTCTTGATGTTGGGTGTGGTGAGGATAATTGTTGAGGTCTTGATGCTGGGTGTGGTGAGGGTAATGGTAGAGGTCTTGATGCAGGGTGTGGTGAGGGTAATGGTATAGGTCTTGATGCTGGGTGTGGTGAGGGTAATGGTAGAGGTCTTGATGCTGGGTGTGGTGAGGGTAATGGTAGAGGTCTTGATGCTGGGTGTGGTGAGGGTAATGGTAATGTCTTGATGCCGAGTGTGGTGAGGGTAATGGTAATGTCTTGATGCCGAGTGTGGTGAGGGTAATGGTAGAGGTCTTGATGCCGGGTGTAAGGAAAGCCTATTAAATCAGGCATATCCATTATTAAGACATAAGAAAGGAGCAGTGAAGCAGGTTTATTGGCCCATGTTAGGCAGGTCCAACTCTCAATCACTCATTTGTCTAACCTATTTTTAAAACCACACAGCCAAAATTTTACCTTCACTTGACGGAATAAATTTTCCTTAGGCAGAATATATTATAGCCGGAAAAATTAATAACAATTCCTCAGAAATGTGGAATTAACCACATCTTCCTATTTTCAGTAGTGTTGTAGAGGACCTGGCCAAGTTGTAGAGGACCTGGCCAAGTTGTAGAGGACCTGGCCAAGTTGTAGAGGACCTGGCCAAGTTGTAGAGGACCTGGCCAAGTTGTAGAGGACCTGGCCAAGTTGTAGAGGACCTGGCCAAGTTGTAGAGGACCTGGCCAAGTTGTAGAGGACCTGGCCAAGTTGTAGAGGACCTGGCCAAGTTGTAGAGGACCTGGCCAAGTTGTAGAGGACCTGGCCAAGTAATTGTATGCTTTGAAGTCCCAAAAATATTTTCAGTAGTATAGCCTTGTGGGTTTAGCGCTTACCGACTCCAGAGTCTGTATTAGAGCTTCTTGGGGGGGAGGGATTTGTTTTGATATTGGGTTATACAGTATATATTTACTGAGACTTTGTAGACTGATCTTACCTAGACCCCCTTGGTCTTACCTAGACCCCCTTGGTCTTACCTAGACCCCCTTGGTCTTACCTAGACCCCCTTGGTCTTACCTAGACCCCCTTGGTCTTACCTAGACCCCCTTGGTCTTACCTAGACCCCCTTGATCTTACCTAGACCCCCTTGATCTTACCTAGACCCCCTTGGTCTTACCTAGACCCCCTTGGTCTTACCTAGACCCCCTTGGTCTTACCTAGACCCCCTTGGTCTTACCTAGACCCCCTTGATCTTACCTAGACCCCCTTGGTCTTACCTAGACCCCCTTGATCTTACCTTTACCTCCGTTCATCACACTTGTCCGGCCACAACTCTGCAAATTAGTGAGGCCTATACTTGGAGTATGCTGCATAGTCGTGTGTATATGTAACACTTTGTACGTCTACAATTATTTAGTTTCTACTATCAAATTAACTTATAGAATTAGGCGGTGTTAAGTAAGATAGCTAAGGTATAGAACTGGAGCATCTGCTATATGCATTATGAATGCATATAGCAGGGGAGAGTAATCTCCCCTGAAGGCATAGATTACGTAGAACTGTTGGCCTGGGAACCCACCACCGACCTTCAGTAGCTGTCTGCAGTCTGTTATTGCACATGGTTTCCGTGGGGATGTTGGTGGGTTTCGGGCTTGGGTAGTGGTTGTGGTGGGTGTTCTACGTTTTTTATGCCTTTGGCCAAACTGTAAAGTTAAATATTGATTCATTGGTTTATATAATTTCATCATTTTGGAAAATTTAAGGGACGTTCATGTTCCTATGAATATAAAAGTATTAGCGTTCAGAATTGCAGTTGGTTTGATAGTTTGTAAATAGTGACGTCTAACGCTTCTGACAGCAGACGTTAATGATGAAAATAATGAAAACCTCTGATCTGAAGTGAAGTGTTAGTCGGCAGAAAGGGGGTGATTTAGATTGGTATTAGTGGGAATAGGATTATTAACTTTGCTGGGTTAGAAACCCATAAAAATAGAGGTAGAGTAAGGATGGGAGGGGGGCTTGAATGTAGTGGTCCTCAGGTTATGCCTAGGATGCCAACCATAACTCTCAGGTAAGGTAGGTTATGAGTTCAGGCTAGCACAGTAGTGTTAGGAAACTGGTATATGGCAGGCATTCAACTGGTTAGATAAGTGTTGGTTGTTAGCCTAAGTTGTGTGCTGTGAGGGACGTGGAAGTGTAGGGGAAATAGTGTTGTCATAATGATCCTAACTACCTTCATGTTAAATTTGGATGCCCTTCAAGGGGTGTCTTGATACATCACTAGTACAAAGATACTAGGCAGTTGCAAGTACCCTCCCCTTCCTTGGATCAAACCTGATTGCCTAACGTTCCCTAAGCTGTGTATAACCCCCTATGAATAGATAATTAACTAGTTATATACGTGCACATTTACCCAAATAAAATTTCAAACAATATTTGAATGGAGGAGCAGTGAACTCTCGGGGGACAGGTCTCTGAAAATCACTCGGGTTTGATTCAGAGGAGAGTAATGCAACTCTACTTTTTTTTAAGGTTAAAGGGATATTAGAAGCTTTGGTTAGGTTGCAATATTAAACTCCGTAACATGTAAACTTGAGGGTAAATTGCCGCAGAATCCTCCTGACAAGACTGGAGACGAGGTGATCATAATAGCCTGTGTTAGAAGAGTGTTGTACTGCCCAGTGTCGTAACGCTTGTCAGGAAGCTAATACAAACACAAGGTCTTAAAATTTAAAAATGTATCATACCTCAAACTACTAATAATGGCAGTACTGAGGCTGTCCGCCTCATTACTACTATTGTTAGTAGTGTTTGGGTAGGTACATTTTTTTTTTTCCCCGAGCTCAAAGCTCCCGAATTGTGTGAATGTTGTCGTCCTGCTGACAAATACAGCAGTTGAGGCTTCTCTCAGTTATTTACTTTTTCTATTTATGTGTTCCTTGAACATTTCTTTGTTGTGATAAAGAAAAATTATTTATTTATTACATTTTAATTAAGTATCGAATCTTGTAGGTTGAAGATATTCTCCATGTTGTAGACAGCTGCAGTGTGGTGAAGTCCGTGTTGTGGGCAGCTGCAGTGTGGTGAAGTCCGTGTTGTGGGCAGCTGCAGTGTGGTGAAGTCCGTGTTGTGGGCAGCTGTAGTGTGGTGAAGTCCGTGTTGTGGGCAGCTGCAGTGTGGTGAAGTCCGTGTTGTGGGCAGCTGCAGTGTGGTGAAGTCCGTGTTGTGGGCAGCTGGAGTGTGGTGAAGTCCGTGTTGTGGGCAGCTGCAGTGTGGTGAAGTCCGTGTTGTGGGCAGCTGCAGTGTGGTGAAGTCCGTGTTGTGGGCAGCTGCAGTGTGGTGAAGTCCGTGTTGTGGGCAGCTGCAGTGTGGTGAAGTCCGTGTTGTGGGCAGCTGCAGTGTGGTGAAGTCCGTGTTGTGGGCAGCTGCAGTGTGGTGAAGTCCGTGTTGTGGGCAGCTGCAGTGTGGTGAAGTCCGTGTTGTGGGCAGCTGCAGTGTGGTGAAGTCCGTGTTGTGGGCAGCTGCAGTGTGGTGGAGTCCATGTAGGCAGCTGCAAGTCTTCCGAGTTGTCATCACCAGCCAAAACACTGCAAAGATAAAAGTATGAACTGCAGTAAGCAATAGTATGAAGTCTTACTATGTATTTAGAATGCTTCCTTCAACATTTTGTTGAAAGAAAAATTTCAAAACTTCTCTCAAAAATTACAATGAAATTGGAGTAATCCGTTTTTTAAATTACCAGAGGTTGATGGAACTGGAAGAGTTGGAGGTGTTGATGGTGTGGTGGATGGCAGAGGAGTGACTAGTGGCGCCACTATTCTTGACCTCCATGGCTAAATGGCGCCATTGACCTGGAGGAGGGGGGAGATGACGTCAGTGGTTGTTTGTGGGGAGGGGGGAGGTCGTTAGGGGAAGGGTCGGGGGTTGGCTGCTGGTGAAGGGGTGATTAGTTAGTTGTTACTGGTGGGAGGGTGATGGGGGTAGGGGGGATGGTAGTCACTTGGTAATCACTAAGGGACTAACACAGTCTTGTTACTGTATGTTAACGTGACTTGAACCTTGATATTTGAAACGCCCTGGACACAAGCCCAAAGACATTCATTTGCCACATATTCGTAATTCTAATGAACATATGTTCATGGACTCGTGTTGAAAACCGTCTCCTTGATGTTGGGCTTACCTATTTGACATCTCTTGTGGGTTTAGTGCTTAGTTTTGAATGGTCCTAGTAGCTAAAGAAGGCACTTTCAGCTAGTACCATGGGGAGGGGCGGGGGTAGGGGAAGGTTCCTCTCCCTCCTAGCTGAAAAAAAAAAAAGTTTCCCCCCTTGACTAAAGACAGTTCAGAACACATTTAGATCTGCAGTGGAAATAAGTCACTTTGACCTTTTTATGGTTTATCCTGGATAATGTACACATTAGTGTGCATGATAATTGTAACCAACTAAATTTACGTAACTCGAAATTACACAAGGATCCCCTAATGGAAATAGTTCACTTTTTCTGACTTTTTTTTTGAGAGGGGGGGGGTTATCCTAGTGGGTAATTTACAAGTTTGTTATTTTCTAGCTAGACAGTTACCCTAATCTGCTTGGGCTTCCTACTCATTTCTGCAACATTACAAGCTCCTGATGTGTTGATTGCAACATAAAAGGCCTAGAGCTATCAATCAACCCATCATTCTGCTCACCCAGCAATGTAAAATGGGAACCTGGGTGTTAGTGAACCGGTGTGGGTCGCATCCTGGGACAAAACTAACCTAATTTGCGAGAAATGCTCTGCATAACAAGTGGCTTTCTATACAGTAGTATGTCACTGATGTCAGCTATGGTCTGTATACCTTGTACATGTACTGGTAGAAATAGATATTAATTATTGCCTATGTTACTGTATAGGGAAATATGTACTCGCCTATTTGTACTCGCCTATTTGTGGTTCCAGGGGTCGAGTCTCAGCTCCTGGCCCCGCCTCTTCACCGGTTGCTACTGGGCCCTCTCTCTCCCTGCTCCATGAGCTTTATCAAACCTCGTCTTAAAACTGTGTATGGTTCCTGCCTCCACTACGTCATTTTCTAGGCTATTCCACTGCCTGACAACTCTATGACTGAAGAAATACTTCCTAATATCTCTGACTCATTTGTGTCTTCAACTTCCAATTGTGGCCTCTTGTTTCTGTCCCCTCCCTGGGACATCCTGTCTTTGTCCACCTTGTCTATTCCGCGCAATATTTTATATGTCGTTATCATGTCTCCCCTGACCCTCCTGTCCTCCAGTGTCGTCAGGCCGATTTCCCTTAACCTTTCTTTATAGGACATTCCCCTTAGCTCTGGGACTAACCTTGTCGCAAACCTTTGTACTTTCTCTAGTTTCCTGACGTGCTTTATCAAGTACGGGTTCCAAACAGGTGCTGCATACTCCAGTATGTGTGACTGTATTTGTGTGTACCTGTACCTAAATAAACTTTTTTGGCCGAGAACTTAAAGGGATATTAGAAAGATTTTGATTTAGAAGGGGTTAAAGGGCATTTAGAAGTCCTTCGATTTGAAAGGGATTTAGATAGTTTTCTAAATTTATTGTTGATTAGAAATTAGAATATTATCCCACTATATTCAACACCAGGAGTGTGTGCATATATATGTACTAGCCTATATGTGGTTGCAGGGGTCGAGCCACAGCTCTTGGCTCTGCCGCTTCGCTGGTCGCTACTAGGTCCACTCCTCTTCAAGGGGGGCTCCTTGGCGTGGTGAAGAGGCTCTTGTTCTGAGGAATTAGACCTGTCGGTCTACTTCCTCAGACCGAACCTAATTACCCCCCAATCCCCCGTTCCCTATCCCATCCTCCCCATCCTCCCCTTTTTCCTTTCCTCCTCCTCCTCCCCACCCCTCCCTTTTGCCCTTCCTTTTTGGCCTTTGGTTTTTTTATTTTTTTTTTTTCCTAGGTAGGGGAAAGGGTACCGGGGTCCATCCCATTCCGTTGAGGTTCTTGGCGGTGGCGTAGTTTGCCGTGGAATCTGGATTGCCTGGGGATGTCCTGATCACTTTCTGGTATCCCGGAAGGTGGCTTTGGGTGTCTCTCGGGCGATGGGTGTATCTCTGGAAGCCACCTTTCGGATTCCGGGGGTGGTGACCGAAGGAGGTATGCTTTGTGGCAGATTTCCGGCCGCCCTCCCTTTGTCCACCGAGGTAGCTCGGCAGATGTGATGTTGCTATCCCGGATTGCCGGTTTACTGGCATGATGGGTAGGGTATGGCACGGGTTCCATGCTGTATCTGCGCTACTTGCAGTGCTGAGGTCCTCTTGGGTGCGGAGGGAGATTTCTGGCCCTTTCATTCCTCCTAGGAACTATCCCTCCCCGGTCCCCCCTTTTTTTATTCTTTTTTTTATTTTTATTTTCTTTTTTTTTTTTCTTAAAAACAAAAAGAAAGCAGTAACCTAACCATGGCAGCCCTAGTCCATGACCCTGCTACCCCCGGGCCCCTTCTTGATACCGCACCCCGTTCTGACCCCGCCTCGTCTTTGGACCACTCTTCGGACACTCCTCATGCCTCTGTACCTCTTGCCAGTGCTGTTTCCTCACCCGCTTCAGGTACTGAGGCCTCGACTGACTCCTTCAATTTATCTGACCTTCGCTCTCCTCTGACTATGCTTCTGGCCTCTACCTCTACGGTGCGGCAATTTTTGAATCGTTGGCCTGTTCCACGTTGGACCAACTCTGGTCCCACACCTAAACGACAACGACAATTACCTGCTGATGATACTTCTCCACCTTCTCGTTCTTCTCAGAAAAGATCGACACGTCCTTCACTACCTTTCCACGCTCAGTTTCAGACTGCACAATGGACTAAATTCTTCACTTTACTACCGACTTCCTCTACTGCCTATCTTTCTGACCACAGTATTGGCAAGGCACTCCTACGCCATGTTGGTAAAGATATTTCTTTTCATGCTCTTAAGAGCGGTACGCGCATCGTCACCGTACAGAATGCTACCCAAGCTCATGAGCTTTCTCGTCTTTCCCATATCGATACTGTTCCTGTAACTATTGAAAAGCATCATTCCCTCAATTCTTGTAGTGGTACCGTCATTCTTCCCCATACCATAGTTCAACAAAATTTCCAGACATGTGGCACTGACATTCTTGAACAGTTGGAACTCCAAGATCTCCCAATCCTCAAGGTAGACACTTGCGTTCTTCCTGCCCGCGGGCAGAGACGATACCCTAGCAATGTGGCTCGTTTAACTTTTGACAGCCGTGAACTCTCATCCTCAGTTTGTGTAGCAGGACATAGGTTACAAGTTCGAAAGGTGATTCCTACACCGCAACAGTGTAGAAATTGCTGGCGATTTGGCCATCCAGCGAAATATTGCAGATCTATCGCCGAATGCCCAGTCTGTGGTGCCAATGACCATTCTAATACGTCTTGCAATCGACCTCCCTCTTGCCTTAATTGTCATGAGGCTCACCCTTCGTACTCTCGCCGTTGTCAAGTCTACTTAAACGAGCGGGAAATCCGTTACCTCAAAGAGGCAGAAGGTCTCCCTTATGCCATGGCAGTTTCTCACCTCCGCCTCCAAGGGAGACTACCTCGTGTTTCTTATTCCCGTGTTTCAAAACGTCCCCCCACTTCTGGTATCGCATCTTCTGCACCCACCTCTGTGGTTACCTCTCCCATAGTCACTCCTGTAGCTAATTCTTTTGCTGTCCTCGGCTCAGATGTCCCTACTTCAACGTCTCAGTCTGATCTCGCTTCTTCGTGTTCTCTCTCACAAGCCTCAGTAGCGACGAGATCTCGTATGACACCTCCCAATCGTCCCTCTACTTCTCAAAAGTCAAAAAAAGGTCTGTTAACACCTCCTACCCATCTTCCTCCACCTCATTTTCCCTTCCCTGTCTCTGTACCTGGTTCTCCCCCTCTCACTGGCTCTGTTACAAGTGTAGAGGTTCACCCTCCTCCTCGTACTGTACCTTCCTCCCCTGTTCCCTCCCAAGTTTCTTCCTCTTCGGCCACCTCCCAAGTTTCTGCCTCTTCTGTCCCCTTCCACGCTTCTCCAGTTCCCTCCACCCTTCCATCCCCCCCTACCTTGGTACAGTCCATTACAGTTCCAATCTTTACTCATCCTCCCCCTACCATTTCCAATATTGTCTCCCATACGACGTCTCTGAATTCTGAAACACTTGAAGCAATCTCTGAATATGTTGCAGAGACCAAACCATCAATGGACACTGATCCACCCTCCGCTCCTTCTCTCTCCTCTACTCCATCTGCGCAACTCCTTTCTTCACAGCGCACCGTTCCTTCGCTGCTTGAACGTTTTCCACTGCCTCCGCATGTGGACTTTTCTAACCCCTCTAGTCCGTAGGAACCCTTACCTGCGGATTTCAGGTAACTTTATCATTGCCAATCATGGCCTATTTACAGTGGAATATACGCGGCCTCGGGTAATCGGGGTGAGCTTCAGATGTTACTCTCCCAGTTTTCCCCTGTTGGTGTTTGCTTACAGGAACCAAAATTACACTCTGCTGTTATCTCTCCCATTTCAGGCTATAATTTATTGTATTCTTCAGATCCTTTTCCTGATGGGACCTTTAATGAAAGTGCCCTTCTTCTACGCACTGATATTCCGTACCATCAGCTATTTGTTCGTACTTCGCTGCATTACACAGCAGCCCGTATCCACTTGCATAGGTGGTATACGCTCTGTTCTTTATATCTCTCTCCTTCTCGGGCATTATCTATTCCGGATATTGCCTTTGTTTCGTCATTACCACCACCGATTCTGTTACTTGGTGATTTTAATGCCCACCATTTCCTCTGGGGGGGTCTCACTGTGATTCCCGTGGCATTCAGTTAGAGGCTTTTCTTGCCACCCACCCCCTCCATGTTTTAAATACAGGTACTCACACCCATTTTGATCCTTGGACTCACACTCTCTCTTGCATCGATCTCTCAGTCTGCTCTTCCTTCGCCGCATTAGACTTCACTTGGTCTGTTCTTCCAGACTTACATGACAGCGATCATTTCCCAATCATTCTTACTTCCCCTTCATATTCACCACCTCTTCGCATCCCACGCTGGCAATTTGATCAGGCAAATTGGAACCTTTACTCACACCTAACTGTTTTTAGAGAGGTTCCTTCTTCGTCCTCCATCGATGAGCTTTTACACCTTCTCGTCCTCCGTTTTAACTGCAGCTTCTCATTCTATACCCCAAACTTCGGGCAGGCATTCTCAGAAATGCGTGCCTTGGTGATCTCCTGCTTGTGCTCGTGCAGTACATTTGAAACGCGCTCCATGGGGCAGGTACCGGTACAATAGAACCACAGAGAACTTCTTGAATTTAAGCAGAAGCATGCGATCGCTCGCCGTGTCATCCGTGATGCTAAACGCACTTGCTGGCGAGATTATGTCTCCACCATTACCTCTGCTTCCTCTATGAGTGCAGTCTGGAAAAAAGTACGAAAACTGAGTGGTAAATATTCTCCTGACCCGGCTCCTGTTCTGCGGGTTGCCGGTGTTGATATAGCAAACCCACTAGATGTTGCCAATGAAATTGGCAATCATCTGGTCTGTATTTCTCAGGGACTCCATCTATGCCCCTCATTTCTTTCCTCAAAGTCTGCCAGAGAGTTAGCACCCTTGGACTTTTCTTCTCTCAGAGAAGAACAGTATAATGTGCCTTTTACACTTCAAGAACTGGAGGCAACACTCTCAGCTTGCCAATCATCGGCAGCTGGGCCCGACGACATTCATATTCGTATGCTACAACATTTACATCAGTCAGCCCTTGCAGTCCTATTACGCCTTTACAATCTTATTTGGTCACAAGGAGTTCTTCCACAGCTGTGGAAATCCGCCATTGTTCTCCCTTTCCGCAAACCAGGCACTACGGGACATGAAACCTCCCACTATCGTCCCATTGCTCTTACCAGTGCAGTTTGCAAAGTGATGGAACGCCTAGTAAATAGACGTTTAGTGTGGTATTTAGAGACACACAACAGTCTCTTCACTCGTCAATATGGCTTTCGTAAGGGACGTTCTACCATAGACCCCTTACTACGCTTGGATACGTATGTTCGTAATGCCTTTGCGAATAACCACTCGGTTATTGCCATATTTTTTGACCTTGAGAAGGCATATGACACAACTTGGAGGTATAATATTTTAGCCCAAGCCCACTCCTTAGGCCTTCGAGGCAATCTACCATCCTTCCTTAAGAACTTTTTAACTGACAGGCATTTCCGTGTTGGGGTTAATAATGTGCTCTCCCCGGACTTTATCCAAGCTGAAGGTGTCCCCCAGGGATGTGTTCTGAGCACAACACTTTTTCTCCTTGCTATTAATGATTTGGCCTCTAGTCTTCCATCAAATATTTGGTCATCACTCTATGTTGATGACTTCGCTATTGCCTGTGCAGGCGCTGACTGTCACCTTATTACAGTTTCTCTCCAGCATGCAGTCGACCATGTGGCCTGGTGGCCTGGTGGCTAAAGCTCCCGCTTCACACACGGAGGGCCCGGGTTCGATTCCCGGCGGGTGGAAACATTTCGACACGTTTCCTTACACCTGTTGTCCTGTTCACCTAGCAGCAAATAGGTACCTGGGTGTTAGTCGACTGGTGTGGGTCGCATCCTGGGGGACAAGATTAAGGACCCCAATGGAAATAAGTTAGACAGTCCTCGATGACGCACTGACTTTCTTGGGTTATCCTGGGTGGCTAACCCTCCGGGGTTAAAAATCCGAACGAAATCTTATCTTATCTTATCTTTCCAATTGGGCCACCACACGTGGGTTTAAATTTTCCAGCACTAAAACCCACCAAATTACTTTCACTAGACGCTCTGTCATCTCCGATCATCCTTTGTACCTCTATGGCTCCCGTCGTACAAGGGCATTTACTATCTTCGGCTAGTATTTTTACTGCTGAATTGTATGCCATCCTTACAGCACTTATCCGTATTGCATCTATGCCCGTGTCATCATTTGTGGTTGTCTCAGACTCCCTTAGTGCTTTACAGGCTATACAGAAATTTGATACACCTCACCCCTTAGTCCTCCGTATCCAACTTTGGCTACGCCGCATCTTTACCAAGCATAAAGATATTGTTTTTTGTTGGGTCCCTGGTCATGTTGACGTACAGGGCAATGAACAGGCAGACACTGCTGCGCGGTCAGCAGTACATGACCTACCAGTTTCATGTAGAGGTATTCCATTTATGGACTATTTTGCTGCAATATCTTCCCAACTTCACACCCGTTGGCAACAACGTTGGTCTACTATGCTCGGCAACAAACTTCAATCTATTAAACCGAGTATAGGTTACTGGCCGTCTTCTTATCACCAGTGTCGAGGTTGGGAGACTATCTCCCGTCTTCGCATTGGCCATACTCGTCTTACTCATGGATATCTCATGGAGAGGCGCCCTGCTCCTCTCTGTGAGAATTGCCAAGTTCCATTATCAGTCAGCCACATTCTGTTGGACTGCCCACTTTATCAACGAGCACGCAGAATTTACCTCCGTCGTCGTCTTCGCTCCGCTGCTCTCTCTTTACCTTCCCCTCTCACTGATGGACCCACCTTTCATCTGGACTCTCTCATTGACTTTTTGACAACTGACTGACTTCACAAATTCTGATACCTTCAGCCCTTTCTACTTCAATCTCTTGCTACCCTCTACCCCCGCACTATCCCCTGCCCCGCTGTTTTCTGTAACCTACTGATCATCCCTCCTCCCTTCTGCCATCCAATACCCTCGCTTCCTTCCCTACCCTGCAGCGCTGTATAGCCCTTGTGGCTTAGCGCTTCTTTTTGATTATAATAATAAATATGTATGTATCACACCTTCAGTGCTTCACTCTCGAGATTGTTCCACTTCCTAACAACTCTAAGGCTGAAGAAATATTTCATAACATCTCTATAACTTGTACTCACCTAATTGTGGTTGCAGGGGTCGAGTCTGAGCGCGCGCGCGCATGAGAGAGAGATGCGGGAGTGGCAGGTTTCGTACTAGCAAACTCTGACCTTATATACTGTACACTAGGCACTTTTAGTGGTGATAACATTATATTAGTCAGGAAGGCTAAGACGAACTTTTCCTGGCAGGTGTCTTGTTCAACTACTCACTGGCACTTTTTGGTCATATGACCGAGGCCTTCCACTGGCTTTGCGATCCACATCATAAAATACTTACGATCCCATCATACAGTGGTTTGATAGGATTTCCATCCAGTGTACACAAGAGATATCACCACCAGAGAGCACTCTCCCTGGATGGTTGCTGTCTACCAGCTTACTGTCTTGTGTGTGCTTTACATTCACATAACAGGAAGGTAGTACCACCCTGGAGGGTTGTTGTCTACCACTGTACCCATATTACATTATCAGTGTACACTGTACCATTGTCAGACATAATCTAACCTAATGGAAAAAAAAGTCCCTTTGCCTGACCTTTTTGGGTTATCCTAGGTAATTTACACATGCTATGTATGATAATTGTACTTCTGTGGCCTCTCACGGAAGGTTCCTTGATGTTGGTGATGGGCTCTTGATTTAGGGAATTGGACCTCTTCAAGGGGGGCTCCTTGGCGTGGTGAAGAGGCTCTTGGTCTGAGGAATTAGCCCTGTCGGTCTTCTTCCTCAGACCAAACCTAATTACCCCCCATTCTCCCCTCCCCTATCCCATCCTCCCCATCCTCCCCATTTTCCATTCCTCCTCCTCCTCCTCACCCCTCCCTTTTGCCCTTCCTCTTTTTGGCCTTCGTGATTTCTCCCACAGGCGCGCTAGTTCCTAGGTAGGGGAAAGGACACCGGGGTCCATCCCATTCCGTTGAGGTTCTTGGCGGTGGCGTAGTTTGCCGTGGAATCTGGATTGCCTGGGGATGTCCCGATCCCTCTCCGGTATCCCGGAGTAGCTTTGGGTGTCTTTTGGGCGACGGGTGTATCTCTGGAAGCCACCTTTCGGATTCCGGGGGTGGTGGCTGAAGGAGGTATGCTTTGTGGCGGATATCCGGCCGCCCTCTCTTTTGTCCACCGAGGTAGCTCGGCAGATGTGAGGTTGCTATCCCGGATTGCTGGTTTACTGGCATGAAGGGTAGGGTATGGCACGGGTTCCATGCTGCATCTGCGCTACTAGCGGTGTCGAGTCCTCTTGGGCGCGGAGGGAGATTTCCGGCCCTTTCATTCCTCCTGGGAACTATTCCTCCCCGCTCCCCCCTTTTTTTATTCTTTTTTTTATTTTTATTTTCTTTTCTTCTTTCTTTTTTTTTCTTAAAAACAAAAAGCAAAGGAGTAACCTAACCATGGCAGCCCTAGTCCATGAAACCACTACCCCCGGGCCCCTTCTTGATACCGCACCCCATTCTGACCCTGCCTTGTGTTTAGACCACTCTTTGGACACTCCTGATGCCCCTGTACCTCTTGCTGGTGCTGTTTCCTCACCCGCTTCAGGTACCGGGGCTTCGACTGACTCCTTCGATTTGTCTGAACTCCGCTCTCCTTTGACTATGCTTCCGGCTTCTCCCTCTACGGTACGGCAATTTTCGAATCGCCCACCCATTTCATGCCGGACCAACTCCGGTCCTACTCCTAAACGCCAACGTCAATCTCCTGATGATGCTTCTTCGTTACCTTCCCATTCTACTCGGAAAAGACCGACACGTCAAGCACTCCCTCTCCACGCTCAGTTTCGGACCACACAATGGACTAAATTCTTTACTTTAAGACCAACTTCTTCTTCTGCCTACCTTTCTGACCATAGTATTGCCAAAGCGCTCCTGCGTCATGTTGGCAGAGATATTTCATGTCACGCTCTCAAGAGCGGTACGCGCATCGTCACTGTCCAGAATGCTACCCAAGCTCATGATCTTTCTCTCCTTTTGAATATCGATACTACTCCTATCACTATTGAAAAACATCTTTCTCTCAATTCTTGTAGTGGTACTGTCATTCTGCCCCATACCATAGTCCAACAGAATTTCCAGTCATGTGGCAATGACATTTTTGAACAGCTGGAACTCCAGGATCTCCCAATCCTCAAAGTAGACACTTATGTCCTTCCTGCCCGGGGGCGGAGACGTTACCCTTGCAATGTGGCTCGTTTAACTTTTGACAGCCGAGAACTCCCGTCCTCTGTATATGTCGCGGGACATCGGTTACAAGTTCGAAAGGTGATACCTACACCGCAACAATGTAGAAATTGCTGGCGTTTTGGTCACCCAGCGAAATATTGCAGATCTATGGCCGAATGCCCAGTCTGTGGTGCCGACGACCATTCTAATACATCTTGCAGTCAACCTCCATCTTGCCTTAATTGTAATGAAGCTCACCCTTCGTACTCCCGCCGTTGCCAGGTCTACTTAAATGAACGTGAAATCCGTTGCCTCAAAGAGGCAGAAGGTCTCCCTTATGCTATGGCAGTTACTCATCTCCGCCTCCAAGGGAGACTACCCCGTGTTTCTTATTCTCGTGTTTCCAAACGTCCCCCCACTTCTGGGGTCCCATCTTCTGCAGCCTCCTCTGTTGTTACCCCTCCCATAGCCACTACGGCATCTAATCTTTTTGCTGTCCTTGGCTCTGACGTCCCGACTACAACTCAGTCTGTTCTCACATCTTCGCGTCCTTCCTCACAAGCCCCAGTATCGACAAGACCTCGTACGACACCTAATACCAATCGCCCCTCTACTCAGAAGTCCAAAAAATCCACATTGCTCAAATCTTCTTTGCCCCTTCCTTCCCTTCTTCCACCTCCACACTTTACCTTTCCAGTCTCTGTACCTAGTTCTTCCCCTCTCTCTGGCTCTATTACAAGTGTGGAGATTCACCCTCCTCCTCGTACTATGCCTTCCACCCCCGTCCCCTCCCAAGTTTCTCCCTCTTCTGTCACCTCCCAGGTTTCTGCCTCTTCTGTCCCCCCCCCACACTTCATCTCCAGTCCCTTACACTTTTCCCTCCCCCTCTACTTTGGTACAGTCCATTACTGTCCCAATCTTTACTCACCCTCCTCCTCCTATCTCCAATATGGTCTCCCATACATCTTTGAATTCAGAAACACTTGAAGCCATTTCAGAATATATTGCAGAGACTAAACCTTCAATGGACACTGATTCACTTCCTGTTCCTTCTCTTCCCTCTCCTCCATCTTCACAACCACATTCTTCGCAACGCTCCGTTCCTTCGCTACTTGAACATCTTCCAATGCCACCACACGTTGACTTTTCTAACCCCTCTAGTCCGTAGGTGCCTTTACCTACAGATTCCTGATATTTTCTTCATCGCCAATCATGGCCTATTTACAGTGGAATATCCGCGGCCTCAGGGGTAATCGGGGTGAGCTTCAGATGTTGCTTTCCAGGTTTTCCCCTGTTGGTGCTTGCTTACAAGAACCAAAATTACACTCGGCTGTTTTCCAACCTATCTCAGGCTATAATTTATTGTATTCTTCGGATCCTTTCTCAGATGGGACCTTTAATGAAAGTGCCCTTCTTCTACGCAATGATATTCCGTACTGTCAACTATTTGTCCATACCTCGCTGCATTACAGTGCAGCCCGTATCCACTTGAATAAGTGGTTTACAATATGTTCTTTATATCTCTCTCCTTCTCGAGCATTTTCTATCCCAGACTTTGCCTTTCTTGTTTCATCCTTACCACCACCACTTCTGTTACTTGGTGATTTTAATGCCCACCATTTCCTCTGGGGGGGGTCTCATTGTGACTCACGTGGCATTCAGTTGGAGGCTTTTCTTGCCTCTCACCCCCTCCATGTTTTAAATACGGGTACTCCCACCCATTTTGATCCTCGTACTCATACTCTCTCTTGCATCGATCTATCAGTCTGCTCTTCCTCCACTGCACTAGACTTCACCTGGTCTGTTCTACCAGACTTACATGACAGCGATCATTTTCCGATCATTCTTACTTCTCCTTCCTATTCACCACCTTTCCGTAGCCCTCGCTGGCAATTTGATCGGGCAAATTGGGATCTTTACTCACACCTCACTGCTTTTAGTGAGGTTCCTTCTTCATCCTCCATTGATGAGCTCCTACACATCTTCTCGACATCAGTTTATACTGCAGCTTCTCATTCTATACCCCAAACCTCAGGCAGGCATTCTCAGAAGTGCGTGCCTTGGTGGTCTCCTGCTTGTGCTCGTGCAGTACGTTTGAAACGTGCTGCATGGGGCAGGTACCGGTACAATAGAACCGCTGAGAGACTTGTTGATTTTAAGCAGAAGCGTGCGATCGCTCGCCGTGTCATCCGTGAAGCTAAACGCACTTGTTGGCGAGACTATGTTTCCACCATCACCTCTGCTTCTTCTATGAGTGCAGTCTGGAAAAAAGTGAGGAAATTGAGTGGTAAATACTCTCCTGATCCGGCTCCTGTTCTATGGGTCACTGGTGTTGATATAGCAAACCCTCTCGACGTTGCCATTGAACTTGGCACACATCTGGTCCGTATTTCCCGAGGGCTCCATCTATGCCCCTCATTTCTTTCCTCAAAGTCTGCCAGAGAGTTAGTACCCTTGGACTTTTCTTCTCTCGGAGAAGAACAGTATAATGTGCCTTTTACACTTCAAGAACTGGAGGCAACACTCTCAGCTTGCCGATCATCGGCAGCTGGGCCTGATGACATTCATATTCGTATGTTACAACATTTACATCGGTCAGCCCTTGTAGTCCTCTTATACCTCTTCAATCTTATTTGGGCACAAGGAGTTCTTCCCCAGCTGTGGAAATCTGCCATTGTTCTCCCTTTCCGTAAACCGGGTACTACAGGACATGATGCCTCCCACTATCGCCCCATCGCTCTTACTAGTGCAGTTTGCAAAGTGATGGAACACCTCGTAAATCGACGTTTAATGTAGTATTTAGAGACTCGCAACAGTCTCTCCGCTAGTCAATATGGCTTTCGTAAGGGTCGTTCTACCATAGACCCCTTACTACGCTTGGATACGTATGTTCGTAATGCCTTTGCGAATAATCACTCAGTTATTGCCATATTTTTTGACCTTGAGAAGGCATATGACACAACTTGGAGGTATAATATTTTGGCCCAGGCCCATTCCTTAGGCCTCCGAGGCAATCTACCATCCTTCCTTAAGAACTTTTTAACTGACAGACATTTCCGTGTTCGAGTCAATAATGTTCTTTCCCCGGACTTCGTCCAAGCTGAAGGTGTCCCTCAGGGATGTGTTCTCAGCACAACACTTTTTCTCCTTGCTATAAATGATTTGGCCTCTGTTCTTCCACCCAATATTTGGTCATCACTCTATGTTGATGACTTCGCTATTGCTTGTGCAGGCACTGACTGTCACCTTATTGCAGTTTCTCTCCAGCATGCGGTCGACCGTGTTTCCACTTGGGCCACCACACATGGGTTTAAATTTTCAAGTACCAAAACTCACCAAATTACTTTCACTAGACGCTCTGTTATCTCCGATCATCCTTTGTATCTCTATGGCTCCCGTATCCCCGAACGTGATACAGTCAGGTTTCTAGGCCTTCTCTTTGACCGTCGGTTAACCTGGAAACCTCACATTACCTCTGAAGGCAACTTGTCACAGCCGGCTAAACCTTCTTAAAACCCTTGCTCATCTTTCCTGGGGAGCTGATCGTCACACTCTGCTTCGCCTACATTCAGCCCTCGTTTTATCGAAACTCGATTATGGTGACCAGATTTATTCCGCGGCCTCTCCTGCTACTCTCTCTAGCCTTAACTCTATCCATCACCAAGGCTTACGTTTGTGCCTTGGTGCTTTTCGCTCTTCCCCTGTTGAGAGCCTCTATACAGAAGCAAATGTTCCATCCTTGTCTGATCGCCGTGATGCCCATTGCCTTCGTTACTATGTACGCTCTCACGATCTACACAATCCTTCCATTTATAGAATGGTCACCGATATTAGTAGACATTCTTTATTCGTTCGCCGCCCCTGTTTGCTCCGTCCCTTTTCTCTTCGCCTACATTCACTCTTGTCTTCCCTTCAGTTACCACCTTTATATGTTCATGTAGCATCTCACTTTTCCCTACCCCCCTGGGAAGTTCCAGCTGTTCGGGTCTGTTCTTTCTCACTCCCTTGCTCGAAAGCTCAACTGCCTACGGTGGCTTCCCGCTCTCTTTTTCTTGATCACTTCCACTCCCATTCTCATGCCACCGCTGTGTACACAGATGGCTCTAAGTCTTCAGACGGCGTCGGATTCGCAGCAGTGTTTCCGGACAGCGTCGTACGGGGGCATTTACTATCTTCAGCTAGCATTTTTACTGCTGAACTGTATGCCATTCTTGCAGCACTTATTCGTATCGCATCTATGCCTGTGTCATCATTTGTAGCAGTCTCAGACTCCCTTAGTGCTCTACAGGCTATACGAAAATTTGATACATCTCATCCCCTAGTTCTCCGTATCCAACTTTGGCTACGCCGTATCTCTACCAAACATAAAGATATTGTTTTTTGTTGGGTCCCTGGTCATGTCGACGTACAGGGCAATGAACAGGCAGACACTGCTGCGCGGTCAGCAGTACATGACCTACCAATTTCCTATCGAGGTGTTCCATTTCTGGACTATTTTGCTGCAATAGCTACCCACCTTCGCACCCGTTGGCAACAACGTTGGTCAACTCTGCTCGGTAACAAACTTCATTCTATTAAACCGAGCATAGGTTACTGGCCGTCTTCTTGTCATCAGTGCCGAGGTTGGGAGACCACTCTCTCCCGCCTTCGCATTGGCCACACTCGTCTTACTCATGGGTATCTCATGGAGAGGCACTCTGTTCCTCTCTGTGAGCAGTGTCAAGTTCCAGTATCAATTAGCCACATTCTGTTAGACTGCCCTCTCTATCAACGAGCACGCAGAATTTACCTCCAACGTCGTCTTCGTTCTACTACTCTCTCTTTACCTTCCCTTCTTGCTGATGGACCCTCGTTATTCTGTATCTCGACAGGCACCTAAAGTCAGTACCTGATCAGCCGGGCCATGATTCGTACGTTGGTCTGCGTGCGGCCAGCAGTAACATCCTGGTTGATCCACCACGAGGCCTGGTCACAGACCGGGCCGCGGGGGGCGTTGATCCCCCGGAAACCCTCTCCAGGTACACCAGGTATGTCCAATGTAAGAAATTTATCTTACATAAGACAAAAAAAAACCTAACTAATTTAACCTAACCCAGCATAACCCAACAGCAATTAACATAAATTTCCATTTCCATAACAGAAATCGACGGGAGACGGTGGGTAACAGAGTCATCAAATTGGATGAGTTACCCCCGCGTCCGTACGCAAAATAATGGCGTAGGAACGAAGATAAACTAAAAAAAAAGTCGGTAAATGCTGACATTCTGGCCCTTCCAGCACCTTGCTTCAAGGTCGAGATCTGCCTGCCACGCCTCTGATATTCAAACAGCAATGGTCCCAAATATTTTCCTTGGATATTCCTGTAATTAGTAAACAAAGAATACCGTTCATATGTATGTATTCTTTTACAATTAAGAACCACATTAAGCAGAAGAATATGATGAATTTATTAACATTCTAAAGAATGTGTTTATAATATTTAAGAAATATAGAGAACGAAAATCAAAGCAAAAATTATTTGAACCAGTTTAACGAAAAAAAATGGAGAGAAAATGGCGATGTGAGATGGATTAATTTGACGGTGAATTTGATGTATATACCTAAAAGTTTGGGAGACAATGAGACCAGAAGGGAAGTGAACGAAATTAAGTGAGACAGGAGTTTGGGAGAGAGAGAGGTGCAGCAGCGTCAGTGTTCAATACTCTGAGTGTGTGAGTGCACGTGGCTACACTCTCTCTCCTGGTACTCTCACTCTCTTGGTACTCTCACTCTCTCATACATCGTCACTCTCTCCTGCTACTTTCACTCTCATTGTGCTACTCACTGATTACTCAAACCATTACGCCTCTACCCATATATATTTTATATATATATATATATATATATATATATATATATATATATATATATATATATATATATATATATATATATATATATATATATTGTATAGTATTTGTGTTCTAGAGAAAAGTATTATAGTGACATTCGAAAAACGTTAATTTGCAAATAAAGTTGTGATTTTTGTGATGTAAACAACTGAATATTGGAAGAATTGGGACTCGTGTTTTATATTTAGTGCTACATAGTTTAAGGTAGAGGTACACATAAGTACAGTTATACGTAGTTTAACGTGGGTGTAAATTATCTAGGAAAACATCACCCCCCAAAAAGGTCAGACAAGTGACTTGTTTCCATATCAAGACCAGTACGAGAACATTGCCCATGACACGCCAGAAGTGGGATAATATGGGACAGAACAGGGACAGTGTCACACTACACGGACAATGTCAAACCAAACAGTAACAATATCACACCAAACAGTAACAATATCACACCAAACAGTAACAATATCATACCAAACAGTAACAATATCACACCAAACTAACAATATCACACCAAACAGTAACAATATCACACCAAACAGTAACAATATCACACCAAACAGTAACAATATCACACCAAACAGTAACAATATCACACCAAACAGTAACAATATCACACCAAACAGTAACAATATCACACCAAACAGTAACAATATCACACCAAACAGTAACAATATCACACCAAACAGTAACAATATCATACCAAACAGTAACAATATCACACCAAACAGTAACAATATCATACCAAACAGTAACAATATCACACCAAACAGTAACAATATCATACCAAACAGTAACAATATCACACCAAACAGTAACAATATCATACCAAACAGTAACAATATCACACCAAACAGTAACAATATCACACCAAACAGTAACAATATCACACCAAACAGTAACAATATCACACCAAACAGTAACAATATCACACCAAACAGTAACAGTATCACACCAAACAGTAACAATATCACACCAAACAGTAACAATATCATACCAAACAGTAACAATATCATACCAAACAGTAACAATATCATACCAAACAGTAACAATATCACACCAAACAGTAACAATATCACACCAAACAGTAACAATATCATACCAAACAGTAACAATATCATACCAAACAGTAGCAATATCAAACCAAACAGTAACAATATCATACCAAACAGTAACAATATCATACCAAACAGTAACAATATCATACCAAACAGTAACAATATCATACCAAACAGTAACAATGTCACACCAAACAGTAACAATATCATACCAAACAGTAGTTTAGTTTAATATGTTTATTATGCACCCCATACCCATCCTGTGGGCGGTAGTCAAAAGATTACAGAGTTACCAAACAGTAACAATATCAAACCAAACAATAATATCACACCAAACAGAAACCCCCATAACATAACAGTATCATAACAACCAAATCATGACCACAAAATACAACATATACCATGCCAGGCTAGAAGAATCATATCACGTCAGTAAAAATCCTCACTGCATAAATTAAAAAAAAAAAAAAAAAAATCTAACAAATACTGGGTTACCAAAGTGACTGGCTAACAACAGTTATCAGTAAAGTGAATGAAAACGCCATAATCATAATTCTTAGTGGTGGAGGGGTAAGCCAGTGGAAGGCCTCGGTCAGATGACCAAAAGCTCCAGCTGTGGGTCATATAACTAAGACCAGCGTCAGGAAACACTTGTCCTGTATCCTGACAAACCTTATACCCAAGTTAGTTTATTTAGGCACAAGTACACATTGTGTAAATTACCTAGGATGACCCAAAAAAAAAGCCAGACAAAAGTCACAAATCAACAAACCAGAGACACATCACACAAAAATCAAAGCAAAATATGCTAAACAAATCACTTTCTGTAGCCTTAAAAGAAATCACCTCACAACTTATTTTACACAAATTAACTGAACGTAAACAACAGCGCTGTAAGACCCTTGTGGGTTTACCTCTGCTGTAATATAAACTTAATAATGACTCTATTGAAGAGTACCACAAATGACCCAAAACCTTGTTGTTGTTTTTTTTTTTTGTGCCCATTTCGAATTTATTTTTGGTATGTATTGCGGTCTCGCTGTTATTTATAATTGAAAATTTTCTATTTCTTTTCAATATCTTCATCATCATTTTCGGCATTATCCTCATATTATTTATTATTATTTAAAATTATTTTATGAAAACATGAGGAGCCTCACACGGTATATTTCATCTCAAAAATAACTAGGCGTTAACCCTTCATGTTAATTATAACCCGCCAATTTAATCCCAGTCGGGCTTGTAATAACTTGTTAACAGTTCCTACCACTATGTGCAAGCATATATATATATATATATATATATATATATATATATATATATATATATATATATATATATATATATATATATATATATATATATATTTCCCTGCAATCATCTCCAAATGGGATTCAACGAATATGTAAATATGGGTTCTAAAATATATTTTATGTTGTGTCAACCTATATTTCTGTATCTTTTTCTATTTTATATATTTTCTCATAATATTGCTCTTGGTTTCTGGCAAAGTTGTTTTCTATTCAGTAATTTGCATTCGTAAAATTTTATTCCATTCTTTGTGGTGTATTTGCATTTTAAAAATTATTTTCCGTTTATTTCGGCAGTGGCTTCTTGTATTATGGTTGAAAATGACCTTTTCTGAGCTGTTTTCAAGGGTTATGTACATGGAGTGGAGTATTTCTCTCTGTATATATATATTAAGAATTTACAGTAATCCTTCTTTTAGGGATCAAAGTATTCTTGTGTCATGGTAAAATAGTTACTATAACCGTATTTTTAAAGGGGGGGGAGGGGTAAGCCAGTGGAAGACCTCGGTCAGATGACCAAAAGCTCCAGCTGTGGGTTATATGACAAATCTTACCTAACCTTTGTCTGGTGGTGAAAAGGTTAGGTGTAACCTTTAATTACCTCTCGTGTAGTTGATTGGCTTGAAACCTCATTAGCCAACCCACACTTTTTCTTAACTTGTTTGCTGGAACGTTTCATAGTTAACGTTAGAACATTTTTAGGTCATTATTTTGGAGGTCGCTTTCTGGAGCCTCCCATTCAAAGCTAATTTCAAAGTAAGGGAGCATCTCGTTACTTTGAAAGCAAACAGTGTAGTGGCGAATCAATTCAATGAAGGCAATTTTAGGGCAGAACCCTATACTTTGAATGTCTTTGAGGCATCAACCCCATGCTTTGAATGTAACTTCAAGAGGGGAACACCTTAAATGGTAGCTAAATAATTTTAAGGGGACAACGTCAAGCTGGAAAGGGTGAAGCCAGTGCACTTATGCATGTGACAAAGGGGGAGTGGGTGGATGCCCCACTCACCCATTGCCTTGGAGACCGCGGTAAAGGGGTGACCTTCCCTTCTCCCCACTGTCTATATATGGGAGGTGCCTTCCTGGTCCGGCAGTGGAGACTGAATACTGATAGCAGCATTATAGACGTGAGGATCCAGGTACAGAGATATAGAAAGATGGACACATGAGGTCGGTGGGGGGGGGTCAATAGAAAGAACCAGAGGCTGGAATTAAGCAGTTGTTTAGCTAGGAAAGTAATGTTTACGAACCAATCTTTGCCACTAAGATGACCTGTGAACGATGCCTAGCAAATACTAAGTGTTGGTATGGATTAGAAAGCTTGGTGGCTGGGAAGGAGGCTAGGATTGCGTACAGATGAATCTTTGCTACCATGATGGATTGTGATCCATGCCTAGCACATAGGAAGGTACAGTTTAAAAGGATGGTTTGGAAGATGGCCAGGATTGTCTACAAACGAAGCTTGACTGCTAGGATGACAGAACGCTACCAAGCATATAGGATAGTGTGGCTCAAGAAATTATATTTAGCAGCTAGGAAGAGTGATGAGATGGTTTAAAATGATATTTGCAGCTAGGAATGATAGTGTGGTGAGGTCCCTAACGAAGTTTTCAAAATAGTCAGGAAATAATGCCAAGGAAAATTATATATGTTGGGACTACTAGGCATCATTTTGAGCGGTTAGTCATTCTGGATTGGATTTCTTTTTTTGCCTCCTCC
Source organism: Cherax quadricarinatus (assembly GCF_038502225.1). Lineage (NCBI taxonomy): Eukaryota > Metazoa > Arthropoda > Malacostraca > Decapoda > Parastacidae > Cherax > Cherax quadricarinatus. The sequence goes on from NC_091298.1 coordinate 63,878,206, forward strand.
TCTGCCAACCTGTCCTTTATCCCTTCCCTCTCTTGCTTCCATCCCATCCCTCCTTTACCCTTCATCTGCTCCGCCCTTCTCGTCAGCCTCTTAGGAAAATCGTATTCATTTTATTATTGTAAATCTGCGTGCCATTAACGTTTTTTTGTTGCTGTTGATGTCCTTGTTCTTATCTTTGTTCATCTCCATGCACTTGTTCATCTTCTCCATGCACTTGTTCACGAGCTATTTAACCTTGTTCTTCATCTGTTCTTAGTTATTCATCTTGTTACTTTTCGTTCATACTGTCTCGCGTTTACCCAGTTTGTATTAGTTACTCTTATCTGTCACAGTTTAGCTCTCGTTATTCCCGTTTATGACTACAGAAGTGTTCTGCCGACTGTACTGAAGGAAAGACTGGGACAGAAACTGGTTTTATTGCGACGTTTCGCTATGTGTAGAGCTTTATCATGTTCGCTCTGTGTAGGTATGTATCATGTTTCGCTCTGTGTAGAGCGTTGTCAAGTCATGTTATGCTCTGTATAGAGCTTTATCAAGCTATGTTTTGTTGTGTACTTTATCAGGTCATGTTGTACACTGAGTAGCTTTATCCCCATGGTTTTCTGTGTAAAGCTTTATCAAATGTTTCACTGTGTACAGCTTCACTAAATCTCGTTTCGCTCTTTATACAGCTTTATCATATTTCTGAGTACAGCTTTATCATGTTTTACTCTGTACATCTTTATCAAATCACGTTTCGCTCTGTGTTAGAGCTTTATCATGCCACTCTAGCTCTACACAGAGCGGAAGCCATGAAATCCTCGTCTACAACCCATTTCTGTTTTCCAATCCCATTTATATATCTCCTCTTTCGTTCTTTCTGTACACCTATTTTACCCACGATTTTTTTTCTCACACTGTGAAGGTTTTTAGTGTTATGCTAAGAAGCTATAACAACTAGGAAACCAGAGACGAGGATGCCACTAGACAGACGTCAGGAATCCCACTTAAATCCACTACTAGTCCTATGAGTGAGGTCACATCCTCCCTAATGAACACTCGCGAATGAACAACGAATGAACAATGAACTATTGTGGGATTCCCTCCTCTTCCTCCTCAACGTGCCAAAATGGCGAAATATCTGGCGATTTAGCTGGGCGAAACAACGTCTTGGAGATCCAGGCCAAAGAAATTTCGCCTTGACGGATACCATCGGCTGGTCGAGGTAAGTTTCTGGAAATTTTCTTTGTCGTATAGATTCATTGTTCACTTTTTTACGGTCCCAAACAGGTTGGTGAATAGAGTTGAAGACTATCAACTACACGAGGGTCATTAAGGCTGCATGCCACATATTCAACACCAGTCAAAAATACTTGAATGCTAAAAGTAGGTAATAAACTTCAGTATATATATACACACTGAGAGAGATACTACTCATGGTGTATACATCATGCCCAAACAGCTTGAAAAACGAAGAGTGCGGGTCAGTCAAGCAGAAATTGAACCCAAGTTGGCAGACATCTTGCCATAGGATTTTTGTATTTATTATTAGTCATTATGTATGCGTATTATTTATTTTATTGTTGGGCATTTATGAGAAAAATAGCCCGAAATAGTTCAGTATCTTTATTATGCACACCATACCCATGGTGTGGGAGGTAGTCTAAAGATTACAGAGGTACATATGGGTCCAGGGACTGGGCCCCAAAGTTTTGATAACTGAGCAGATTACAAAGGTAATGAACTATTTACATGTTTATATCTGGTCACAATCATGAACAAGTTACAAAGGTAACAGAGACGTATTAAAATAATTCAGCAAACCTTTACCGTTGTGTCCCCTTCAGTGACTGATATGGTAACCCAGACCCCACCCAGCAAGACTGTTTAGCATTTTTTGTTTTCATTATTTTTCTTTACAAGAGGCATTCCTGTGTTTACATAGCACAACAATTGCAGGTTCCAGTAAATCTATAATAATAGAGAACTGGCGAAAGTAAAGGTCACGAAATGAATTTGTATGAAATTGTTCTAGTTTGTATGGCTCCGTTTTCTTCACATATTTGACACATGCATTTGTGGACACAGTGGTGCCTATGCTAACCTTCCTATTCATTCATTCATTAGGGATTTGCCGGAACTTCCGGCCCAGGTCTTCTCCAGATGGTGACCCGGCGGTGGCCCCCGGGTTGGGGGTGTCGTTCATCTTCTTTCTTGGGCCCTCCTGGTGGAGGGTAACATCATCATCATCTCTCTTGCGGTGACTCCCCGGGGGGGAGCACCTTCCTATGGTGTAGAAATATACCTAGTTGGACGAATCTTATTGTGGCTAGCTGGTCCAGTGGCTAACGCGACGGTCTGGAGTTTTGAGACTGATCGCGGGTTCTATTCCCGCCCGTGGTATGGTTTGTTTACGGTGCTCATTTTTGCCTGTGTTCTCGGTCGAAATACTTAATAACGTACATTAATGATTTTGTAGAACGTAATCAACGTAAGGTTTGTTATTGATGAAGGACTAGTTGCTTCCTGGAGAGCTGCAACACACAACATTGGCACAATACAGGAAATAAGTTTATTTGTGTCAATTACACCAGTGTCAGTGATATGTTATAGAAATATAGTTGCTTGTCTGTTTATTTGAAAAAATAAATTTTTAGTTGCAGGTTGTAAGAGGTATGTCTCGATAGACACTTTTTTGTTAGTTGTGTGCGTGTTTGTGTGTACTCGCCTGTTTGTGGTTGCAGGGGTCGAACCACAGCTCCTGGTCCCGCTTCTTCGCTGGTCGATACTAGGTCCATTCTCTCCCTGCACCATAAGTTTTATCATACCTCTTCTTAAAGCTATGTATGGATCTTGCCTCCACTACATCACTCTCCAGACTGTTCCACTTTGTGTGTGTGTGTGTGTGTGTGTGTGTGTGTGTGTGTGTGTGTGTGTGTGTGTGTGTGTGTGTGTGTGTGTGTGTGTGTGTGTGTGTGTAGAATTCCCATTTGCCCCCACATACGAGGTACCAAAGTCACACCAGTGTATTCCGATGGTGCCGTTGATGTGATAGACTTAAATGTCGTATATTACTTTAATATAGACATTTTCATTAATCCATCTATGATATTTTTTTCAAAATTATATAATAAACATGCAGCGTAACATATAAACATGATAAATACACCCACAGTAGAATGGATTAAAAAAAGTGTGGCAGCCTCGTCTGGCTTTCATTTATATTTATATTTCGTTAGTAAATAATTCACCAGACAATTTACAATCGATTTCCAAAAAGATTTCAAAAATCTTCATATTTTCTTTGACACAATTAAACAGATTAACTATAACTTTGATGTTATTAATGTAAGATCCTTCAAGGATGCCTTGAAGGACTCTTGATCAAACCTGATTACCTCATCCCCCCAGGCTTTGTTGTGACCCTTACAGGTTTAGTGCTTCCCAGTGGATATAAATAAGACGAGCTTTTTATTGACATTCTAACCTTCAGAATAATAGTCTTGTTATTGTGACTACTCAGCTGAGTGGTCATAGTAACATATACTATCAAGGTCCTGAGTGGTCGTTGTAACACATATTATCAAGGTCTTCAGTTTGATTCCCTTGAAGTTAGTTTACACTCGTCCCACCTGTCTAGGCGGTATTGGGTGGGAGGGAGGTATGAGGTAAGGGTGGAGGTATGTGTTGAGGGATGGGGTGGTGTTAGGTCAGGGAGGGGGGAGGAGTGACTGGTTGTGTTAGTGTGTAGTCCTCAATACGTCGGGTATACCTTGTGGTAGTGGTGGTGGTGCTTTACAAGGTGACGGTAGGTTTAACGAAACTACTGTCCCATTGTATTCCACTTGAACCTGGTACTAGACCTATTTATGTACCTGCGTACAGAATGCCTCATTCACACGTTGCTGTCACAGAAGAATTAGTCAACAAGATGCTTGATGACGATGTTGTAGCACAGAGTAATTCACCCTAAAATGTTCCTTGATCCTATTATCTAACAAGTATGATTGACTTTAGGAAGTTGAAGGCTAAAATGATACCAGATCGATCCCACTTTCTATACTTGGTGACCTTTTATGCAATATCGGAGATAGTCTTTTCGACTCTAGACTTGTCATAAGGGTTTTGGTAAGTCCCTCTTCACAAGGACAGCCAAGAGTTAACCTTTTCCACTTCAGCAGGCCATTACCATTTCCTTAAAATAACCTTCGGGTTACACTCGTCACTTACCACATTTTCGAGGCTCATGACAAACATATTTAGAGGTCTCATAAGTAACGTACTCATGGTGTACCTAATGACGTAATTGTCATGTCCGAAGACGTGGAGATGCATCTCAAAAGATTCGACTCGGTGCTTGGTAATCCTGAAGAAGCCAATTTAAAGATCAAATTATCAAGTTTCTTGGTCCTGTAGTCACTCCTAGAGGAGTTACGACTGACCAAAGTAAAGTAACTGCAACTGCTGTACAAAATTTTCCATTTTTAAAAATTGCTGATGCCATAAGATCCTTTGTGAGCTTAGCAGATTTTTATAAATCTTTTATTACCAATCTCTATTGCAGCTCCTCTGAGTTGCTTAAGAAAGATGCTCCCTTCATTTGGACCTTCCGTCAGGAAAGACCATTCCACTGGCTAAAAGAAAAGCTAACTTCTTTTCTTGTATTGAAATCTCCAGAATTTTCAAAACCTTTCTGTCTAACAGATGCCGTGACTTGAACGATACGCAAAAAACCCGCACATCTCTATAAAAATCTTTGAAAGAGTGCTGAGAAGCAGGATTGAAAATCACCTGGATTCCCAAAATCTGCACAATCCAGGGCAACATGGGTTCAGGGCAGGTCGCTCCTGCCTCTCACAACTACTGGATCACTATGACATGGCCTTGGATGCACTGGAAGAAAATCAGAATGCAGATGTAATATACACAGACTTTGCAAAAGCATTTGACAAATGCGATCATGGCGTAATAGCCCATAAAATACGTGCTAAAGGAATAACTGGGAAAGTGGGGAGATGGATCTTCAACTTCCTAACAAATCGAACACAAAGAGTAGTGGTCAACAGAGTTAAATCGGAGGCTGCCATAGTGAAGAGCTCTGTTCCACAAGGCACAGTACTCGCCCCCATCTTATTCCTTATCCTCATATCAGACATAAACAGAGATATACACCACAGCACCGTATCATCCTTTGCGGATGATACTAGGATCTGCATGAGGCTGTCATCTGCTGAGGACGCGGTTAACCTCCAAGAAGATATAAACAAAGTTTTCCAGTGGGCAACGGTAAACAATATGATGTTCAATGAGGACAAATTCCAACTACTCCGTTATGGAAAACTGGAGGAGATAATAACTAGAACAGAGTATACTACTGACTCCGGCCATACAATAGAGCGGAAAAATAATGTAAGGGACCTGGGAGTAGTAATGTCTGAGGATCTCACTTTCAAGGATCACAACAGTGCCACGATCGCACGTGCAAAGAAAATGATAGGATGGATAATGAGAACTTTCAAAACGAGAGATGCCAAGCCCATGATGATCCTTTTCAAATCACTTGTTCTCTCTAGGCTGGAATACTGCTGTACATTAACATCTCCATACAAAGCAGGTGAAATCGCAGATCTAGAGAGTGTACAGAGATCCTTTACTGCACGTATAAGTTCTGTCAAGCACCTTAACTACTGGGAACGCTTGGAAGCACTTGACTTGTACTCGTTGGAACGCAGGAGGGAGAGATATATCATAATCTACACTTGGAAAATCTTGGAAGGAATGGTCCCAAATCTGCACACAGAAATCACTCCCTACGAAAGTAAAAGACTGGGCAGGCGATGCAAAATGCCGCCAATAAAAAGTAGGGGCGCCATTGGTACACTAAGAGAAAACACCATAAGTGTCCGGGGCCCAAAACTGTTCAACAGCCTCCCATCAAGCATTAGGGGAATTGCCAATAAACCCCTGGCTGCCTTCAAGAGAGAGCTGGACAGATACCTAAAGTCAGTGCCGGATCAGCCGGGCTGTGGCTCGTACGTCGGACTGCGTGCGGCCAGCAGTAACAGCCTAGTTGATCAGGCCCTGATCCATCGGGAGGCCTGGTCATGGACCGGGCCGCGGGGGCGTTGATCCCCGGAATAACCTCCAGGTAACCTCCAGGTATAGAAAAGAGGAGCTTACGACGACGTTTCGGTCCGACTTGGACCATTTACAAAGTCACACTGACTTTGTAAATGGTCCCAGTTGGACCGAAACGTCGTCGTAAGCTCCTCTCTTTTATGTGCGGGTTATTTGTGTACTAGTGAACCTTGGGAAAGGGTAGTACTTGATTTATTAACTAATTTCCAGTGTTCCCTCCAGGGCAACAAGCATTTGTGCGTAGTGGTAGATCTTATATATATATATATATACATATGTATATATATATATATATATATATATATATATATATATATATATATATATATATACATATGTATATATACATGTATGTATAAGAGTGGGAGAAGTACGAAGTGATGTTCCTGGCAAGGATTGCGTAAGGGGGTTATATATTTTAAGAGAAGAATATAATACGTGGAAGAGGATTGACGCAGTGGAAGACTCTTGTCTGGTGAGTCACTGGGGCGGTAGGAAATATTGGTTCAGTCTGAAGGTGAGTAAATTCTAAGTGGGGTGAACTTTGAGGAGGAAGTGGTAGACACTGTGTACTCTGTTTAATGGACTCTAGAGTACAGATTGGGTAAAACAAGAGAGTAATAACGCTGGTTGTTAGTAGCTGAGAGACTGCTAACAATCTTGTGTGTGTGTGTGTTAAAAGCTCATGGGGCAGGGAGAGTAGACCTAGTAGCGACCAGCGAAGAGACGGGGCCAGGAGCTGCGAATCGACCCCTGCAACCACTTACAGGTACACACACACACACACACACACACACACACACACAGACCTTGACCTTGACAGGTCTCTGGTCAACATACTTCTCTCCTAACATCACCTGCCTCCCTCACCACTTTTCATTAAAAGTAATTTTTTCCCAATTCTCTTGTCCCAGGTGTTTGTTCGGTCACTCCTGCGAAGAAAAGCACCCTCGGAAGCCTCCTCCTGTTCCAGTATTTCGGTGTTTATTCTGGTTTCTTCTAAATCCGTTTTCTGGCGGACTGATCGAAGGATTTCTGTATTTTTCTTGTGTTGGGGGGGGGGGGGATGGTCTTTGGTTAGTGCGTTTGTACAGTGACGCGAGTGTTGATAATGTTGAGTGAGTGTTTTGTTTCTTATTGTTGCTATTGTTATTGTTTTTGTTGCTATTGTTGTTGCTATTGTTGCTACTGCTGTTATTATTGTTGCTACTGTTGCTGTTGTTACTATTGTTATTGTTGTTTGTCTTATAATAATATTGCTATTACTATTTGATACACTGTTACTAATGTAAGTACCAATATGTGTGTACTCACCTAATTGTGGTTGCAGGGGTTGAGTCACAGCTCCTAGCCCCGCCTCATCACTGACCGCTACTAGGTCACACTTCCTGCTCCATGAGCTTTATCACATCTCGTGTGTGTGTGTGTGTGTGTGTGTGTGTGTGTGTGTGTGTGTATAGAACAATAGCGGAGATGTGTATTGGAAGTCAACAAACTGTGTAGTCTAATGTTTAGTTTTGAAGCACAGTTTGTTGTTCTTTGCCGGGAGTTAAGGAGATATTGCCGCTGCTTGAGAGAGAGAGAGAGAGAGAGAGAGAGAGAGAGAGAGAGAGAAATGCAAGAACAAAAGATAGCCTACGTAAACCCGAAAACAGTAGGCCTACACTGCAGAAAAAAAAGCGGAGGCACTACACAAACTATGCATTTTCACGGGTCATCAGGTTTGATCCAAGGAAAGGGAAAGGTTAGCTAAAGTTTCCCTAATCAAGAACCCTTCACCAACCCCCCCCCCCCTCACCCCTCTTCAAAAAGCTGGACACGCCCTTATCAATCATTTTGAAAAGTTTTGAAGTATTTTGATTTTTTTTAACTCGAATGCATCTGCTGGTTTCGGGGCAAGAAGGTCATTTACATGTTGGAGGGATTTAAGGTCGAAACTAGTGGAGTAATTGCTGGGATTGTCAGCCTTACGAGGGGACGGGTCTTCCTGTCATTGTGAAGCCGACCAGGTGATGGAGTAGGGAGGAAGGGAATAGGAAGAAGAGGGAGGCAGGAGGAAGAGGGAGGGAGGAGAGGAGGAGGAAGAAACAGGGAGGAAGAAGAAAAACAAGAAAAAGGGAGGGAGGACGGAGGAAGAAGTAATAAAAGAAGGAAGGATAAGAAGGAAGAGTGATGGAGGTTCTTGTCAAGTCTTATCCGCTCCCTCACAACCAGACTGGCGGAACCCAAACACACTTTAAACACGATAAATACATTCTTCCCCACGTTTCACCCCCCACAGTGAGCTCCACCGAGTACACGATAAAGCTCCCCGTTGTGTGTGAAACGTCGCACTAAGGGTGAAACCCTCGGGAAATTAAAGTTTTATATCCATAAAACTTCTCTCTGAATTTTCTCTATTATTAAACCTCTCTCGTATAGTGTTTTGTTAAACCCGGTATTGTTAAGTCAAGGACCTGCTCTTTAAGTCAATGACAGAATAAAACATGACTTAATAAAACTGTATGTAAATCAAAACATGATAAAGCTCTACACAGTGAAACATGATAAAGCTCTACACAGAGTGAAACATGATAAAGCTCTTCACAGAGTGAAACATGATAAAGCTCTACACAGAGTGAAACATGATGAAGTTCTACAGAGTGAAACATGAAGCTCTACACAGAATGAAACGTGATAAAGCTCTACGCAGAGTGAAACGTGATAAAGCTCTACACAGTGAAACGTGATAAAGCTCTACACAGTGAAACATGAAGCTCTACAGAGTGAAACATGATAAAGCTCTACACAGTGAAACATGAAGCTCTACGCAGAGTGAAACGTGATAAAGCTCTACACGGGGAATCAGGATTTGATTAAACTCTACGCAGAACGAAACCTCGTCTCAGTTAAATCATGTTTGGCAAGCGTGTTCCATCTTCATTACTAATCCATACAGTGCACTACAAGATCGAACGCCGTTTCTGTATGTTTTGGCTCATAATGAACTTTTATAAGGTCGCATACACACGTTACTATTTATGATAATTTGTATAACTGTATTTGTGTGTGTGTGCACCTAAATAAGCTTACTGACTTACTAAGGAGAGGTAGATGGTAAACAGAAGGCTCGATACGGCGTACATTGTCCGCTGCCCTATAACCGACAACAAACCGGAGAGGACCATAGTTTACTACGGTACCCTGTCTGACCCCGTACGCCTTTTTCCACTCCCATGTCCATCCCCTCTCGTACACACGTGCGGATACGTACATAGGGCGCACACATAGGCGCGCTGAAGCACACAGACGGTGGGATAGAGGCTCGAGCCGACAAATATGGGGGCGAGGAAGGGCGTGGTAGAAGTTGGACGACCAGCGCTGGTGCTGAGTCCCAAGGTCAGGCAGGTCAAGTGACGGAGCTCCACCAAGACTCCTCCCTGAGAGAGAGTGAGAGACAAAGAGAGAGAGACAAACAGATAGATAAAGAGATATACAGATAAAGGCAGGCAGATGCAGAGATGAAGACAGATACAAAGATACTGAGACAAAGATATATGCAGAGATAAAAGACAAAAGATAGATACGGAGATATAAACAACGATACAGAGATAAGGACACAGATAAGGGCAGATACATAGATAAGGACAGACAGATACAAAGACAGACAAATAGATATAAAAAGATAGAAAGACAGGGGTCCACCAGAGGGCATTAACCGAGCGAGTGGAAGGTCATTGTCGTGTGAGATGCACCTTCATCCTGGTCACGTTTTAGTGTGTACCGGGCGGGTGAACGCGGCCGGTACCGTCAAGTGTATCTCCACCTCTCCGCGCGGCCGGTACCGTCAAGTGTACCTCCACCTCCCCGCGCGGCCGGTACCGTCAAGTGTGCCTCCACCTCCCCGCGCGGCCGGTACCGTCAAGTGTACCTCCACCTCCCCGCGCGGCCGGTACCGTCAAGTGTACCTCCACCTCCCCGCGCGGCCGGTACCGTCAAGTGTACCTCCACCTCCCTGCGCGGCCGGTGCCGTCAAGTGTACCTCCACCTCCCCGCGCGGCCGGTACCGTCAAGTGTACCTCCACCTCCCCGCGCGGCCGGTACCGTCAAGTGTACCTCCACCTCCCCGTACAGTCAAGTGTACCTCCACCTCCCTGCGCGGCCGGTACCGTCATGTGTACCTCCACCTCCCCGCGTGGCCGGTACCGTCAAGTGTACCTCCACCTCCCCGCGCGGCCGGTACCGTCATGTGTACCTCCACCTCCCCGCGTGGCCGGTACCGTCAAGTGTACCTCCACCTCCCCGCGCGGCCGGTACCGTCATGTGTACCTCCACCTCCCCGCGTGGCCGGTACCGTCAAGTGTACCTCCACCTCCCCGCGCGGCCGGTACCGTCATGTGTACCTCCTCCCCCGCCGCCCACTCGGTACCTCCTTCCCCCTTACACAACGACTTCCGCCGGGGAGAAGGGGTAAGGGGCCAAGGGGGAAGGGAGAGATGCTATTTATGTTAAAATAGTCGAGGGACGCGTTACTGACCGCTTAGTCTGGGCTCGATGAGCCGTATGTAGCCTTATAGGGCTGTCTTGTTGCACGGGAAGAGCTCTTGATTCATGGACTTTGAGCTGTCCTCCCCTTCGTTGGGTTAAATCTGATCCAAGTTGGTTGTGAGTTGTTCTAGTGTATGTTGGTACTCAATTGTCCCAGTAGGTGTTGGTACTCAATTGTCCCAGTCTGACTTGGTACTCAGTTGTCCCAGTATGTGTTGGTACTCGGTTGTCCCAGTATGAGTGTTGGTACTCAGTTGTCCCAGTATGTGTGTTGGTACTCAGTTAACCCAGTATGTGTGTTGGTACTCAGTTGTCCCAGTACATGTGTTGGCACTCAGTTGTCCCAGTGTCAACACTATCATTCCTGTTATCATACCCGGTCATTCTTGCCCTGGTAATTATCATGCGCCACCGAAAATAAACGATGCGCAGTGACGTGCGCAAGATGATCGCTTGTTGACTTGTGGTTCGTGGTGGTTAGAAAAAAAAATCTGAATCTAGCACATATAAAGCCGCTATCCGCTTGATGACTACATATATGGAGTATACCCTCTCCAGGTAGTCAACTAGCGGTGCAACACAGGCTTGAGGAGGCCTAGCCTAGCATCAGCCAGTAGACCTCCTATATTTCTGCTATTATGTAGAGCTTACCTAGGTAAATAACTAGACTTATAGAACTAGCTTACCTAGATACAGAACTAGCTTACCTAGACATAGAACTAACTACCTAGATATAAAACTAGGCTACCTAGATATAGAACTGGACTAGCCTCTGCACATTGATTTCCAAAATATATAACTAAGCTAACCTTTGTGTAGCTGTAATTTGCCTAAATAAACTCGTAGACTAACCTTTGTATATTTACTATCTAGATGAAGAACTAGAAGAACCTGTGTATATAATCTAGATGAACTAAAAGAATCTTGGTATATAATCCAGATAAATAATTAGACTATATATCAGTTACCTTAATGATTAAATAGCATAATCTTTCTATTATGGCCTAGAAACTAGCCTAACCTTTGTATATTGGAATTTAATTAAGCTTTGTATGTTAATTATGTAGTGAGGTAAGTTAGGCAGCGAGTTGAGGGATGCAACAGTAAGAGCAGCAACAGCAATAACAGCAGTAGCAACAGCAACAGTAGCTGTAGCAGCAACAACAGTAGCAACACAGTAGCAGCATCAACGGTAGCACCACCACCACGGTAGCACCACCACCACAGCAGCAGCACCACCACCACAGCACCACCACAGCACCACCACCACAGCACCACCACCACAGCACCACCACAGCACCACCACCACAGCACCACCACCACCGCACCACCACCACCACAGCACCACCACCACCGCACCACCACCACCACAGCACCACCACCACAGCACCACCACCACAGCACCACCACCACAGCAACACCACCACAGCAGCACCACCACAGCACCACCACCACAGCAGCACCACCACAGCACCACCACCACAGCACCACCACCACAGCACCACCACAGCAGCACCACCACCACAGCACCACCACCACCACAGCACCACCACCACAGCACCACCACCACAGCACCACCACCACAGCACCACCACCGCAGCACCACCACCGCAGCACCACCACCGCAGCACCACCACAGCAGCACCACCACACCACCACAGCACCACCACCACAGCACCACCACCACCACAGCACCACCACCACCACAGCACCACCACCACCACCACCACAGCACCACCACCACAGCACCACCACCACCACCACCACAGCACCACCACCACCACCACCACAGCACCACCACCACCACCACAGCACCACCACCACCACCACAGCACCACCACCACCACAGCACCACCACCACCACAGCACCACCACCACAGCACCACCACAGCACCACCACCACAGCACCACCACCACAGCACCACCACCACAGCACCACCACCACAGCACCACCACCACAGCACCACCACCACCACAGCACCACCACCACCACAGCACCACCACCACCACAGCACCACCACCACCACAGCACCACCACCACCCCAGCACCACCACCCCAGCACCACCACCACAGCACCACCACAGCACCACCACCACAGCACCACCACCACAGCACCACCACCCCAGCACCACCACCCCAGCACCACCACCACCACCACCACAGCACCACCACAGCACCACCACAGCACCACCACCACAGCACCACCACCACAGCACCACCACAGCACCACCACAGCACCACCACAGCACCACCACAGCACCACCACAGCACCACCACAGCACAGCACCACCACAGCACCACCACCACAGCACCACCACAGCACCACCACCACAGCACCACCACAGCACCACCACCACAGCACCACCACACCACCACAGCACCACCACAGCACCACCACCACAGCCCCACCACCACAGCACCACCAACCCACCCCAGCACCACCCCAGCACCACCACCACAGCACCACCACCACAGCACCACCACCACAGCACCACCACCCCAGCACCACCCCAGCACCACCACCACAGCACCACCACCACAGCACCACCACCACAGCACCACCACAGCACCACCACCACAGCACCACCACAGCACCACCACAGCACCACCACCACAGCACCACCACCACAGCACCACCACAGCACCACCACAGCACCACCACCCCAGCACCACCACCACAGCACCACCACCACCACCACACCACCCCAGCACCACCACCACAACACCACCACCACAGCACCACCACCCCAGCACCACCACCACAGCACCACCACCACAGCACCACCACAGCACCACCACCACAGCACCACCACCACAGCACCACCACAGCACCACCACAGCACCACCACCACAGCACCACCACCACAGCACCACCACCACAGCACCACCACCACAGCACCACCACCACAGCACCACCACCACAGCACCACCACCACAGCACCACCACCACAGCACCACCACAGCACCACCACCACAGCACCACCACCACAGCACCACCACAGCACCACCACAGCACCACCACCACAGCACCACCACCACAGCACCACCACAGCACCACCACAGCACCACCACAGCACCACCACAGCACCACCACCACAGCACCACCACCACAGCACCACCACCACAGCACCACCACCACAGCACCACCACCACAGCACCACCACCACAGCACCACCACCACAGCACCACCACCACAGCACCACCACAGCACCACCACCACAGCACCACCACCACAGCACCACCACAGCACCACCACCACAGCACCACCACCACAGCACCACCACCACAGCACCACCACAGCACCACCACAGCACCACCACAGCACCACCACCACAGCACCACCACCACAGCACCACCAACAGTCTCAGCTTCACCTCACTAACACATTAACCTTTTTTATAAACTAAGGAATTTAAATTAAAGTTTGTGTCCCGGGGCTGGCCGTTGGGAAAGGCCGGAGGAGCAGCCAATGGCACTCACCTCACACACTGTCAACAAAGGCATCGCATCAACATTTTTGGAGGCCGTCACAAAAACTGGCCTTCAAGAATAAGTTTTTATTCGTAGCCAAAGAAAACGCAAGTATAATATCACAGTCTGGCCGACGGGTAATATTCAATTGGAATGGTTTTATTGCAGGGGTATCCTCAATTGCAGCGCCATATTCAGCAGCTGGGGTGGTAACTGGGGTTTTTAAGGAACCAGTTCATGTATATATGCAAATTGGGGTGTAATTTATAATGTGGAAACAACACTGGGAGTTGATTTACGGAAGCTGGTGATGGTGTGGGAAATGGCGCCGCGGACAAAGAGTGCAATTAGCCAGTGTTTGGCCATCGTTCAGGACCTTTTAGCTATTAGTGGTACTAATCTAATGTCTTGTATTATCCTACACTGGGTTGCTGTTCATTAGACCGGCGGAATATTAGTTATACATGTAGGAAGTCGTGGAAAAAATACGTTTTCTGTTAGTGCATCTCAGGAGACACTTTCTGTAGTTAATATTTGGGTGACTAATATAAATGTCATTGTAACTGTTAGGTATAATTTTAGCGTAGTTTTTATAGTATGATTCCCAGTAGACATCATGCACAGATTCACGAGGGAAGAAACATAACACAAGATGAACCAGGATGACTAATGTGGAAAATTGCATTTATCTGAATGTAACTAATTATGTACATAACAGTAAATGATAACAAAGATAATTATTATTTATCAATGTTACATATACAAGTAGGAATTTGGGACACCTAGGTCGCAAAAAATGTCCCCCTTCGATACCTACCACTGTCATAACCACAAGTTGCTCTGGACCTATTAATTAAATGAAATATACATACACCAGGAATACTGGTAAATATATAAATTTGTGGACTGTATATTAAAAAATGATTATATATAAATTCACATATACATAACAGAAGTAAAATATATCTTAATATCACTCACCAATTTGACTAGATATTAAGTTGTATCATACTCAGAAAAACCTCACTAACTAAATTTATGAAAACACTGGCCAGAATTATACACAAATCTAGAGAGCTTACCTGAGGTTCCTGGAGCTGTCTTGTCCAGTCGCCTGATATCTCAAGTTATGCAGGAATGCACATCCAACAATTTCGCCTCCTATTTGAGAGGTGTCAGCCCAATTTTAACCTCTAGAGCACGAAAAATTCTTCCCATTATATTAACATTGTATCCAATTCAAAACCAAGATGGCGAGTCCCGTCTGCGCAGACGCAGGCTCTCCGTTTTCTATGACATAAATATTATTAGATACAATATGGCCATTTATTTACATATAAATACTGAATTTCTGGAAAATATATACAGTATTTTCCACAACTAATACAATATCATCAAAAATTCTTCAAGGCCGAGCTAACCTCTTCAGATATTTTGTTATAGCATGAATGGTTGGTTATAATCACAACTATAATTTTTACAGGGGGTGGAGGGGTAAGCCAGCGGAAGGCCTCGGTCAAATGACCCAAAGCTCCACCTGCGGGTCATCATATGTTTGCATAAATAACTCATTACGATTGTGACAAGATATAAACATGTAAATAGTTCATTACCACTGTAACTTGTTCAGCTATCAAAACTTTGGGGCCCAGTCCCTGGACCCATTTTGTACCTCTGTAATCCTTTGACTACCACCCCTGTATAATCCTCCAGGTTTAGCGCTTCCCCTTGATTATAATAATAATAATAATAATTGACTACCACCCACACCACGGGTATGGTGTGCATAATAAGGATAAACTAACTTGTATGACTAAGACCTACGTCAGGAAACACTTGTCTTGTTTCCTGACGACCCTACATCACCTCACCTAACCTAACCTAACCTAACCAAACAAAATTGCTCTACATAACCAATGGCTGTATAGCCCTTGTGGCTTAGCGCTTCTTTTTTATTATAATAATAATACATAACCAATGGCTCTCTGAACGCACAACCAAAGTCCCTGGGCTAAGGGGTATGTCCTACGAGGAGAAGTTAAAGGAAATCGACCTGACGACACTGGAGGACAGGAGGGATAGAGGAAACATTATAATGACGTAAAATACTAGGAGGAATTGATGAGGTAGATTACCTGGAGTTTACCTGGAGAGAGTTCCGGGGGTCAACGCCCCCGCGGCCCTGTCCGTGACCAGGCCGCCTGGTGGATCAGAGCCTGATCAACCAGGCTGTTGCTGCTGGGTGCACGCAAACCAACGTACGAGCCACAGCCCGGCTGGTCAGGAACCGACTTTAGGTGCTTGTCCAGTGCCAGCTTGAAGACTGCCAGGGGTCTGGATAGAGACATCTTAGTACAAGCATTGTATCATGTGAAAATAATATCTTGTGAAAATAAATCTTTGACTTTGGCCTGGATTCGAGCCTGGGGCGAGCAGATGCATCTGTTACCACTGTTCACCTAGCAGTTATTACTTGGGTATTAGTGGATTGTCGTGTGAGGCATCCTGGGGAAGAGTGTGAGGTATCCTGGGGAAGAGTGTGAGGCATCCTGGGGAAGTGTGAGGTATCCTGAGGAAGAGTGTGAGGTATCCTGGGGAGTGTGAGGCATCCTGGGGAAGAGTGTGAGGTATCCTGGGGAAGAGTGTGAGGCATCCTGGGGAAGTGTGAGGTATCCTGAGGAAGAGTGTGAGGTATCCTGGGGAGTGTGAGGCATCCTGGGGAAGAGGACCCATTTACACTATATATGATAATTACATTTATGTGTGCCTGTGCCTAAATTGCAAAGGTGCTGGAAGCATTGAGAGAATTAAATCCTGTTTTTTTTTTTTTGTTTATGTTCGATCGTCTGTTGTTTTGTGGTGTTGTACCGAAATAAACTTACACTGTTTGGCTCTTTGAGTTTTCCTGTAAATTAATCACACAAATCAGTATAATTATTTTTTTTAAAATATTTGTGGATGTTATAGAGGATTGACTCTACCTTTGTTGAGTTCTGAGAGTTTTTCTACTTCCAGAACCCGGCCTTGGGCCAGGTTCGTCTGGTGTTTGCCAGGCTGTTGCTGCTGGTGGCCCACATATCCATCACAGCCTGATCTGGGTTTGCAGTCTGGTTGCAGTTTGAATACACATTTGAGGACATATCTTGTACTTGCAACACCTGGAGAGGGTTTCAGGGGTCAACGCCCCCGCGGCCCGGTCCGTGACCAGGCCTCGTGGTGGATCAGGACCTGATCAACCAGGCTGTTACTAATGGCCGCTTGCAAACCGACGGACGAGCCACAGTCCAGCTGGTCAGACACTGACTTTAGGTGTCTGTCCAGAGCCTTCTTGAAGACAGACGGGTCTATTGGTAATCCCCCTTATGTATGCTGGCATTTGAACGATCTTGGGTCCCTGACACTTATTGTGTCGTCTCTTACTGTACTCGTGGCGCCTCTGCTTTCCATTGGCGGAATGTTGCATCTCCTGCCGAGTCTTTTGCTTTCGTAGGGGGTGATTTCAGTGTGCAGATTTGGGACTAGTCTCTAAGATTTTCCAAGTGTATATTATCATTTATTTTCCTTGCCAGCGTTTCAGGGAGTACAAGTCAAGAGACGTCAACCGTTCCCAGTAATTTAGGTGTTTTATGGTATTTACACGTGCAGTAAAAGTTCTCTCTATATTCTCCAGGTCTGCATTTTCGCCTGCCTTAAAAGGGGCCGTTAATGTACAGCAATATTCCAGCCTAGAGACAACAAACGAGACGAACTTGCTTAAGTGGCACTTGTTTACCACTTTCATGAGTTAACCCTCCGGGTTCATAAATCATTACAAAAATCTTCTGGTGATTCACGGGCGGGCTAGACGGACCGACTCCGGCTTCGCTAGACCGGAATATATTTGCGTCGTTCGTACCCTGGAACAATTCTCCCTCCCTTACGTTTTTCACGGCTAAAGCACCAAGCCCGCACGGGCCACACAGCGCCATCTAGAATGAGAGGTACTCAGGTATGAGCCTAGGAAGGGGAAGGTACATAGCACCAGTTCCTTGGAAGCAGAGAGCCTCCCTGACCGACATCAAGGGACTGTCCCATGAAGGGGTCCATCAGGGTACACATACCACTGTTTTATGACCACTGACCATATATGTGTCTCACGGTCAGCTCTAAGATATACTTCGTCCCAGTAGGACCTCGTTTGCTTATACCAGGAGTATACTTGGAGGGGGTTTAAGGGGTCAACGCCCCCGAGGCCAGGTCTGTGACTAGGCCTCGCTTATTTAAAGTCTTTGTATATGTTGAATTTTTTTTGTGTAAATGCTTTGTGTAGTTTAAATTCTTTGTGTAAATGATTTGTGTACTTAAAATTAAATGCAAAGGTTGTATGCAGTATGAATGACGCTAGTGTGGTAGATAGGCTTGAAACCTCCCCATTCACCATCCGATCTTAATAAAGGGGATTCTAACCCTTTATAGTGTATTGACTATACGAGGGTGTATACTTCAAGGTACCCACCTGTGTGTGTATACCACAAGGTACCCACCTCTCAGTGCGTATACCACAAGGTACCCACCTCTCGGTGTGTATACTTCAAGGTACCCACCTCTCGGTGTGTATACCACAAGGTACCCACCTCTCAGTGTGTATACCACAAGGTACCCACCTCTCGGTGTGTATACTTCAAGGTACCCACCTCTCAGTGCGTATACCACAAGGTACCCACCTCTCGGTGTGTATACTTCAAGGTACCCACCTGTGTGTGTATGCCACAAGGTACCCACCTCTCAGTGTGTATACCACAAGGTACCCACCTCTCGGTGTGTATACCACAAGGTACCCACCTCTCGGTGTGTATACTTCAAGGTACCCACCTCTCAGTGTGTATACCACAAGGTACCCACCTCTCAGTGTGTATACCACAAGGTACCCACCTCTCAGTGTGTATACCACAAGGTACCCACCTCTCAGTGCGTATACCACAAGGTACCCACCTCTCGGTGTGTATACTTCAAGGTACCCACCTCTCTGTGTATACCACAAGGTACCCACCTCTCAGTGTGTATACCACAAGGTACCCACCTCTCAGTGTGTATACCACAAGGTACCCACCTCTCAGTGCGTATACCACAAGGTACCCACCTCTCGGTGTGTATACTTCAAGGTACCCACCTCTCAGTGTGTATACCACAAGGTACCCACCTCTCAGTGTGTATACCACAAGGTACCCACCTCTCAGTGTGTATACCACAAGGTACCCGCCTCTCAGTGTGTATACCACAAGGTACCCACCTCTCAGTGCGTATACCACAAGGTACCCACCTCTCAGTGTGTATACCACAAGGTACCCACCTGTGTGTGTATACCACAAGGTACCCACCTCTCAGTGTGTATACCACAAGGTACCCACCTCTCAGTGTGTATACCACAAGGTACCCACCTCTCAGTGTGTATACCACAAGGTACCCACCTCTCAGTGTGTATACCACAAGGTACCCACCTCTCAGTGTGTATACCACAAGGTACCCACCTGTGTGTATACCACAAGGTACCCACCTCTCAGTGTGTATACCACAAGGTACCCACCTCTCAGTGCGTATACCACAAGGTACCCACCTGTGTGTGTATACCACAAGGTACCTACCTCTCAGTGTGTATACCACAAGGTACCCACCTCTCAGTGCGTATACCACAAGGTACCCACCTCTCAGTGCGTATACCACAAGGTACCCACCTCTCAGTGTGTATACCACAAGGTACCCACCTCTCAGTGTGTATACCACAAGGTACCCACCTCTCAGTGTGTATACCACAAGGTACCCACCTCTCAGTGTGTATACCACAAGGTACCCACCTCTCAGTGTGTATACCACAAGGTACCTACCTCTCAGTGTGTATACCACAAGGTACCCACCTCTCAGTGTGTATACCACAAGGTACCTACCTCTCAGTGTGTATACCACAAGGTACCCACCTCTCAGTGTGTATACCACAAGGTACCCACCTCTCAGTGTGTATACCACAAGGTACCTACCTCTCAGTGTGTATACCACAAGGTACCCACCTCTCAGTGCGTATACCACAAGGTACCCACCTCTCAGTGTGTATACCACAAGGTACCCACCTCTCAGTGTGTATACCACAAGGTACCCACCTCTCAGTGTGTATACCACAAGGTACCCACCTCTCAGTGTGTATACCACAAGGTACCCACCTCTCAGTGTGTATACCACAAGGTACCTACCTCTCAGTGTGTATACCACAAGGTACCCACCTCTCAGTGTGTATACCACAAGGTACCCACCTCTCAGTGTGTATACCACAAGGTACCCACCTGTGTGTGTATACCACAAGGTACCCACCTCTCAGTGTGTATACCACAAGGTACCCACCTCTCAGTGTGTATACCACAAGGTACCCACCTGTGTGTGTATACCACAAGGTACCCACCTGTGTGTGTATACCACAAGGTACCCACCTGTGTGTGTATACCACAAGGTACCCACCTCTCGGTGTGTATACCACAAGGTACCCACCTCTCAGTGTGTATACCACAAGGTACCCACCTCGGTGTGTATACTTCAAGGTACCCACCTGTGTGTGTATACCACAAGGTACCCACCTCTCAGTGTGTATACTACAAGATACCCACCTATACGCGTGTATATTTCAAGATATCCACGTCTCGGTGTATATACACCGGTGTAGCCGAGGAATATACCCCATATATACCCTGGGTGCCGCACACGGCGACCTCTTATTAAGTAATAATCCACTGGCTCATGGTAATCATTATCTGGTCCTGACCCGTAAACATATTCCAGGGAAGCGTGTTGAAATGTTTTGTGAGTCATAGTTCAATGTTCAGGGTACACTGTGTTTATAGTACACGGTGTTTATAGTACACGGTGTTTATAGTACACGGTGTCTGTCGTACACAGAATTATCATTACATTATATATATATATATATATATATATATATATATATATATATATATATATATATTGTTGGTAATTGCGTTACGGATTAAATTCTGACAAGTATGTATGTATATATATATATATATATATATATATATATATATATATATATATATATATATATATATATATATATATATATAAGAGAAGAAGAAAAACTTTATAAAACTGGGATGCTTGAATGTGCGTGGATGTAGTGCAGATGACAAGAAACAGATGATTGCTGATGTTATGAATGAAAAGAAGTTGGATGTCCTGGCCCTAAGCGAAACAAAGCTGAAGGGGGTAGGAGAGTTTCAGTGGGGGGAAATAAATGGGATTAAATCTGGAGTATCTGAGAGAGTTAGAGCAAAGGAAGGGGTAGCAGTAATGTTGAATGATCAGTTATGGAAGGAGAAAAGAGAATATGAATGTGTAAATGCAAGAATTATGTGGATTAAAGTAAAGGTTGGATTCGAGAAGTGGGTCATAATAAGCGTGTATGCACCTGGAGAAGAGAGGAATGCAGAGGAGAGAGAGAGATTTTGGGAGATGTTAAGTGAATGTATAGGAGCCTTTGAACCAAGTGAGAGAGTAATTGTGGTAGGGGACCTGAATGCTAAAGTAGGAGAAACTTTTAGAGAGGGTGTGGTAGGTAAGTTTGGGGTGCCAGGTGTAAATGATAATGGGAGCCCTTTGATTGAACTTTGTATAGAAAGGGGTTTAGTTATAGGTAATACATATTTTAAGAAAAAGAGGATAAATAAGTATACAAGATACGATGTAGGGCGAAATGACAGTAGTTTGTTGGATTATGTATTGGTAGATAAAAGACTGTTGAGTAGACTTCAGGATGTACATGTTTATAGAGGGGCCACAGATATATCAGATCACTTTCTAGTTGTAGCTACACTGAGAGTAAAAGGTAGATGGGATACAAGGAGAATAGAAGCATCAGGGAAGAGAGAGGTGAAGGTTTATAAACTAAAAGAGGAGGCAGTTAGGGAAAGATATAAACAGCTATTGGAGGATAGATGGGCTAATGAGAGCATAGGCAATGGGGTCGAAGAGGTATGGGGTAGGTTTAAAAATGTAGTGTTAGAGTGTTCAGCAGAAGTTTGTGGTTACAGGAAAGTGGGTGCGGGAGGGAAGAGGAGCGATTGGTGGAATGATGATGTAAAGAGAGTAGTAAGGGAGAAAAAGTTAGCATATGAGAAGTTTTTACAAAGTAGAAGTGATGCAAGGAGGGAAGAGTATATGGAGAAAAAGAGAGAGGTTAAGAGAGTGGTGAAGCAATGTAAAAAGAGAGCAAATGAGAGAGTGGGTGAGATGTTATCAACAAATTTTGTTGAAAATAAGAAAAAGTTTTGGAGTGAGATTAACAAGTTAAGGAAGCCTAGAGAACAAATGGATTTGTCAGTTAAAAATAGGAGAGGAGAGTTATTAAATGGAGAGTTAGAGGTATTGGGAAGATGGAGGGAATATTTTGAGGAATTGTTAAATGTTGATGAAGATAGGGAAGCTGTGATTTCGTGTATAGGGCAAGGAGGAATAACATCTTGTAGGAGTGAGGAAGAGCCAGTTGCGAGTGTGGGGGAAGTTCGTGAGGCAGTAGGTAAAATGAAAGGGGGTAAGGCAGCCGGGATTGATGGGATAAAGATAGAAATGTTAAAAGCAGGTGGGGATATTGTTTTGGAGTGGTTAGTGCAATTATTTAATAAATGTATGGAAGAGGGTAAGGTACCTAGGGATTGGCAGAGAGCATGCATAGTTCCTTTGTATAAAGGCAAAGGGGACAAAAGAGAGTGCAAAAATTATAGGGGGATAAGTCTGTTGAGTATACCTGGTAAAGTGTATGGTAGAGTTATTATTGAAAGAATTAAAAGTAAGACAGAGAATAGGATAGCAGATGAACAAGGAGGCTTTAGGAAAGGTAGGGGGTGTGTGGACCAGGTGTTTACAGTGAAACATATAAGTGAACAGTATTTAGATAAGGCTAAAGAGGTCTTTGTGGCATTTATGGATTTGGAAAAGGCGTATGACAGGGTGGATAGGGGGGCAATGTGGCAGATGTTGCAGGTGTATGGTGTAGGAGGTAGGTTACTGAAAGCAGTGAAGAGCTTTTACGAGGATAGTGAGGCTCAAGTTAGAGTACATAGGAAAGAGGGAAATTATTTCCCAGTAAAAGTAGGCCTTAGACAAGGATGTGTGATGTCACCGTGGTTGTTTAATATATTTATAGATGGGGTTGTAAGAGAAGTAAATGCGAGGGTCTTGACAAGAGGCGTGGAGTTAAAAGATAAAGAATCACACATAAAGTGGGAGTTGTCACAGTTGCTCTTTGCTGATGACACTGTGCTCTTGGGAGATTCTGAAGAGAAGTTGCAGAGATTGGTGGATGAATTTGGTAGGGCGTGCAAAAGAAGAAAATTAAAAGTGAATACAGGAAAGAGTAAGGTTATGAGGATAAAAATATTAGGTGATGAAAGATTGGATATCAGATTGGAGGGAGAGAGTATGGAGGAGGTGAATGTATTCAGATATTTGGGAGTGGACGTGTCAGCGGATGGGTCTATGAAGGATGAGGTGAATCATAGAATTGATGAGGGGAAAAGAGTGAGTGGTGCACTTAGGAGTCTGTGGAGACAAAGAACTTTGTCCTTGGAGGCAAAGAGGGGAACGTATGAGAGTATAGTTTTACCAACACTCTTATATGGGTGTGAAGCATGGGTGATGAATGTTGCAGCGAGGAGAAGGCTGGAGGCAGTGGAGATGTCATGTCTGAGGGCAATGTGTGGTGTGAATATAATGCAGAGAATTCGTAGTTTGGAAGTTAGGAGAAGGGGCGGGATTACCAAAACTGTTGTCCAGAGGGCTGAGGAAGGGTTGTTGAGGTGGTTCGGACATGTAGAGAGAATGGAGCGAAACAGAATGACTTCAAGAGTGTATCAGTCTGTAGTGGAAGGAAGGCGGGGTAGGGGTCGGCCTTTCGAAAGGTTGGAGGGAGGGGGTAAAGGAGGTTTTGTGTGCGAGGGGCTTGGACTTCCAGTAGGCGTGCGTGAGCGTGTTTGATAGGAGTGAATGGAGACGAATGGTTTTTAATACTTGACGTGCTGTTGGAGTGTGAGCAAAGTAACATTTATGAAGGGGTTCAGGGAAACCGGCAGGCCGGACTTGAGTCCTGGAGATGGGAAGTACAGTGTCTGCACTCTGAAGGAGGGATGTTAATGTTGCAGTTTAAAAACTGTAGTGTAAAGCACCCTTCTGGCAAGACAGTGATGGAGTGAATGATGGTGAAAGTTTTTCTTTTTCGGGCCACCCTGCCTTGGTGGGAATCGGCCAGTGTGATAATAAATAAAAAATAATATATATATATAGAGTATGTGAGTGTATATATAGTGTGTGTGGGTGTATATAAAGAGTGTGGGGTGTAAAGTGTGTGGGGGTGTATATTGTGTATATACAGTGTGTTTATACAGTGTTTCTTACATGGAGTGTGGACTTGAAGGGGTGACTGAGGTAACTTTTCTCTCTCTCTCTCTCTCTCTCTCTCTCTCTCTCCAACATCTAGTGTGTTCTTTCAGTTTTTTCCTCACCGAGTAATGGGAGAACAAGACTAGTCTTTGTTGTGGTCCCTTGCAGGAAAAATACGAACACATGCGTGTACACACACATGCCGGCACGCACATGTTCACACGTAGATGCCCGAGGAAACGTACATGAGTGTACACACATTGTCAAGAAAGTGGAGTACAGAAGAACCAGGGGATACATGATACTGACGTACAAAATACTAAGAGGTAGTAACGGGTAGACGCGAAGAGGGTGTTTGAGAGGCGGGAAACTGGTACTGAGGGGCACAGCTGGAAGTTAGTCACAGGGATGTTAGGAAGTGTTTCTTTAGCGGAAAGTTGAGAGGCGGTAACAGGAGCTAGAATTCAACTCTACAACCACATATAGGCGAGTACACACACACATACACACACACACACACACACACACACACACACACACACACACACACACACACACACACACACACACACACACACACACACACACACACACACACACAGTGTCAAGTCACCCTGGTTTAATACCTTGGAACCCCGCTATTTCGAACATCCTCTTTAATCTAAATTTCGTTACAAAGATGCCAGAATAACAGACCGCATCCCGTTTTCTTCAAACGAAACAAAGACAGTTTAAAGAAAATTCTAGCTTATAGAACTGTTAAAACTAGGAATCCAGGAAGATGTGTTGTGTCAGAGTACAAGAGTGGAGGGTGGGGAGAGAACCTTCAGCTTGACTATCCTTGATTCACAACACCTGGATAATACACCATAGTTCTTAATCCAGGTAGAAGTAGATAGTTCTGAGTAGATAACTTCGGTGTAGACTCTCTCTTTCTCTCTCACCTGGTCATGGAAGGTACTACATCACAACGACCAAAGTGATCGCTGGAGGGTGTTCGTGATCACTACACAATTGTTATACACTGCATCTCTAATTGTCTCACAGTTATGTAACTGTCTCTCTCTCTCTCTCTCTCTATCTATCTATCTATCTATCTATCTATCTATCTATCTATCTATCTTATATACAGAATAGTGCAGCAACACACTACTAGCGTTCACTTAATGCAACACACTATTCCCCCGACCTCATTAACCCACCAGTGTTACGCCGACCACACATCCTTATCCAGCTTCCCCCTACCTCTCCCCCTACCATCACCTCCCCAAACACACACACATTATCGCTCAACCAACAGTCACGGTTTAAACACGCATGCTTCAACAGTTACCATTTGATGTACTGTAATCTGGGAGGCTGTGTTTACCGTGTATGGTCGCCTCTCCTTCCAAGGCCGTCCCCCCTTTGTTCTGTATGGCCGAGTTTTAAGGTGTTTGTAAGAGGTGTGTGTGTGTGTGTGTCTGCTCGCTCGGGCGCCCTGCTGTGTACACACACACACACACACACACACACACACACACACACACACACACACACACACACACACACACACACACACACACACACACACACACACACACACACGTGAATCGACCTGCAACCACAATTAGTGAAGTAAATAGCGACAGGATGTTCCAGAGATGGGACACAGCAACAAGGAGTCACAACTGGAAGTTGAAAACTGAGATGGGTCATAGGGATGTTACGAAGTATTTCTTCAGTCATAGAGCTGTCAGGAAGTGAAACAATCTGGAGAGTGATGTAGTGAGGCAAGGTCCATACATAGCTTTAAGAAGAGGTAGGATAAAGCTCATGGAGCAGGGAGAAAGTGGACCTAGTAGCGCCCAACAAAGAGGCGGGACCAGGAGCTGTGATTCGACCTTTGCAACCATATACAGGTAACTACATACAGGTGAGTACACACACACACACACACACACACACACACACACACACACACACACACACACACACACACGTGAGGCAGGGGAGAGAGAGAGATTAGATTAGATTTTGCCACCGAAGTGGCTAGTTTATTGTGCACCCCATATCCATCCTGTGGACGGTAGCGCGAGAGCATGTGGATACACAAAAGGCCTAGGAACTAGGCCCCAAAGGGTTAACAGGAATACATATGGATTTATATCTACATATCTATAATTCACTTATCTGTTACAAGCAAATTTAGGAAATTTGCTTAGTATATCTGGTACCTTATTTTCATTAATAAGATATCTTGACATGTCACATAGGTTATTATACTGTCTGTCTCTGTATTCCTCAATGAGTGGACAATTAAGCACATAGTGTTCAAGAGAGTGACCATATGCCTGATCACATAATTTACATTTAGTTTGATCATCATCTGTGTGTCTCCCAAACTGCCAGAAGTACTTGTAACCAAGCCTAAGCCTGGCCACTACAACATCAGTCAGTCTGTTCACATTGCAAGTTGCTCCATAAACATACTTATCTACGTTCATGTTACCATAGTGGGTTATAGATCTACTCAGGCTTCTAACTGCATTCCTATAACAATCATTTTCATTATTTACTTCTCTCCTAATATTATTCCTAATGCTAGACACAGTTATACCAACGTTATATTCTACATTCTCCTTCTGGGTACTCTTCTTGGCTAACATATCAACTTTATCGTGAAGGAGTAATCCAATGTGTGATGGGATCCATAGCAATTGTACATTAATTCCTTTGTCCCTAATTTTTGAGTATCTATACCTGGCTTCCCCAATGAGCATGT
This sequence comes from Cherax quadricarinatus, assembly GCF_038502225.1. Taxonomy (NCBI): domain Eukaryota; kingdom Metazoa; phylum Arthropoda; class Malacostraca; order Decapoda; family Parastacidae; genus Cherax; species Cherax quadricarinatus. The sequence continues at coordinate 63,905,499 of NC_091298.1, forward strand.
TGTTGGAGTCATTATATGAGTCAAGAGCCTTCAATGATGACATAGAATCAGTAATGATGATAGAGTCAAGCTCAGTGTCATAGGTTAGCTTTAGCGCCATTAGGATTGCAAACAATTCAGTTTGCAGTGTAGACGCCCAGTTGTTAATTCTTATGCCTAACTCAACAAATTTATTATCGTTCTTAACTAGGGAGGTGGCAACAAGAGCAGATGCAGCCCTGCCAGAAGACTCCTGTTTAGATCCATCAGTGTATATAACTTGTGATAACTTATTATTACCAGCTAGGTGAGAAATTTCTTCTTGAGCAGTTGCTCTAACAAGAGATTTGAGGAAGGGATTACTAGCAATGAGCTTCTTGGGAGGGACTTGTAGGTATGTGATATTAAATGAACACATCTTCCATGGAGGGGTGAAATGCTCTTGTTGCCTACAGTGATGCAGTTCATGCAGGTTATAAAACTTAATGCAATTGCACGTTTTCACAATCCATTTAGATCTGTGTGTATTTACCTCTAGACACTTGGTAAGATTCACTGTGACAGTGTCTGGTTCGTTTCTCAACATTCTAATACCGAGTACAGTGTTAATTTCAACAATCCTATCACTGATACTAGAAATACCAAGCTCCTTCCTCATGTTAAGAACTTTTGTAGATCTGGGACAGCCAAGAATAATCCTGAGAGCTTCATTTTGCATTAACTCCAAGGGTCGGAGAGAACTTTCTCTAGCTAATATCAACATGGGAGCAGCATAATCAATTAAGGACCTAACATAGGCTATGTACATCATTCTCACGATTCTCACATTAGCACCATAGTTGGGATTGTAGCCAGCAACAGCTTTGAGAGCATTTAGCCTAGCTTTACATTTCTTGTTTAGTTGTGGTATAGTGGATTTGTTAAAGGGTACATCTACACCAAGATATCTGTAAGTTTTAACGTAGCTAATGATTTCACCCTGCAAATAGATGGGTGGGGGATGTCGTTTGCTTGTTAATATCTTTGTTTTAGAGGAAGATATTATGAGGCCTAGTCGATTACAAATTGCTTAAACTTCATTAAGAATGGTATTCATCTTCTTATGCCCTGTTGTATGGATCATGATATCATCAGCATAGCTTATAGCTATATGTTTAGGTGAGGCAGGTAGAGCATTTAGGAGAGCATTAATCAGAATATTAAATAGCATGGGACTAAGAACTCCTCCCTGCGGTGTACCTAAAGACATTTCTTTAGAATCACTTCTGAAGCCTTGGTAAAGGACAGAAGATACTCTATTTGACAGGTATCCTATTATCCAGCAGAGTAAGCTACCACCAATATTCATTTTGGCTAGTTCATGTAGTATAACGGTTCTGTTCGCAATATCAAATGCAGATTTTAGATCAAGAAAAGTGGTAAAACTAGTAGGTGTGTGTGCAGTGAGAAAGGTGGAAATACAGTTCTGCACAGTTTTACCTTTCATGAACCCATAGAGGTAGGGGGAAGTTGATGTCTGATTCTGTAGTACAATCTGTTAAGCATCATTCTTTCAAAAGTTTTACAAAGACAACTAGTTAAGGAGATCGGCCTAAATGTATCAGGCTGTTGGGGCTTAGGGATAGGCACAATGAGACTATTGGTCCAGGAAGTAGAAAGAACGCCCTCAATGTAACTGAGATTATACAGTGCCAACAAAGGGTTATCAGGCACGTGCCTTAGAGTTCTGAGAATATCATAGGTTATACCATCCTCTCCAGGAGCAGTTGATCGACCTTTGGTTAATGCATTATCTAATTCATACTCGGTAAAGAGGCAATCACTCTCATCAATATTTTGGCTCATAAAATTAATCAGTTTCAACATTTCTTCAGAAGTACTCTGTAAATTTTTTCTAATATGAGATGGAAGGCTTTCATGCTTGGATGTTTTGGACCAGTCATTTATGAGGTCATTTGCTTTTTCAAGAGGAAAGGGATGAGCAACATTGCCAGTCTTTTTCCACTAACAAACTGTTCCCATTCCTGTTGCCTAAGTTCTTCCTTTCTATTCCTTGCATTTGTTAGTGCAGCTTGGAACGTTCTGAGCAGGTCTGGGGTTCTACATTCACGGTATGCTTTACCAATCCTCCTAGCTGCATGTGTTAGATTGCGCAGCTGTGGATCATTATAGTATTTACATTGGTTTTTATTGTTATTTATAGTGGAGGGTCTTTGTTTCCTATTCCTGCCCACTTGATCTGTGAGAACACTCTCAATAGTGGTAATTAAATCATCATTAAATTTTTGTGTGCCAGTGGGCTCGTAATTCTTATACCATTGATCCAAGTGGTTAATAAAGTTGTCTCTGTGTTCTGGTTTGAGAATAAGTTTCCTCCTTCTGTATTTAGCTCCTTGATTGCTGGAGATGTGATCAAGATTGACAGTTGTTAGTCTTGGGAAGTGATCAGATAGAAGATCATCAACTATGACAGAGTCATGCATCGTATATGATGTATTAAATCCAAGACACAGATCTAGTATGCCACCATATATGTGAGTAGGCTCAGTAGTGCCCACAATTCGAACATTATCATGCTCATTTAGCAATCTCACTAGTTTAGTTCCATTGGTGTTTGTTATAGACCCACCAATATTCTTATGTCTGGCATTAAAATCTCCAAGAATGATGGTAGGTTCACTATTGATGCGATCTGGTAAAGCATCAGGTCGAAGCTGGTTCGCTGGGGCATAGAGATTAAAAATGTTTATGGAAAAATCGCCTGCATATACTTTGACACCATGATACTGCATGTTAACTCGACTCTGCAAGGAAAGGAGTGAATGTGGCAAGCTCTTTCTGACATACATCACACAACAGTTGGTTGCCTTAGGTTATAAGCTGCATATCCAGGCAAGTTTGGTGGAGGTGCTCCATCTTTCAATCTACATTCCTGCAAACAGATGACATCAATATTCTTGGTTGCACTAATATGATGTAAGTCAGGCAACCGCTTCCTGATGGAAGCAATGTTCCATGAAAAGATTTGTAATGTATCCATTGTAGTGAGTTATTACAATCTCTTGCTCATAAGATGGTAAAACTATTATGCTTTGACTACAGTGTGCAGACACTTAAGAGCAAATAGCATAGTTTGTACGTCTTTATCTTCAGGACCTTTATTTTTAAGCATTTTTCGGCATTTTGGCAGCCAGTTAAAAGGCAAGTCTTGAAGGCAAGAGTTATGGGCTTCTTTCTCACAAATTGCTGGAAGCTGAACGGAGATTGCTGCACTTTTGACATCATCACCATGCTCAAGAGCATCATCCTGATTACATATATTTATTAAACTTGTCAGGATCTGTTCAAGATGCTCAGTTTTTTTCTGGAAATTTGTTATAATATGAGGAAGGTCAGGCGGATCCAATGCCTCTCCGGAGGATGGCACTTCTGGGTTAGTGCTTTCTTTAACACCTATCACCTTAACAGGTAGAGAGAGAGAGAGAATGGGTGGATTACAAGAAGGCATTTCATACTGTACGCTACATAAGACTGGGGAAAAATCCTCTTGATTACATTAGTTTGGTGGAAGGAAACACAGAGGAACTATCAAAAAAAGACGTCAGAATGGGAAAGAGTAACAAGAGGGGTGCCACAAGGATCGGTACTGGGACCAGTGCTGTTTCTGGGTTATGTGAATGACACGCTAGATAGGATAGAGTGGGATATATCTCTGTTTACTGATGATGTAAAACTGCATCTGAGAATAAAAATAAACACAAGAAAAGACTACAACTGCCTCTACATAAACTAGTCAAAGAAGTGGTTGAATTCAACCACAGAAAAAGGCACTGAAGACCAGAAAGCGAGTGTAAACTCAGGGGACAGAGTAGACCTCACTCAGAGAGGAAGAGCCAGAGATGGGGGGGGGGGGGTCTTGGAGAGTCTCAGACCCCCCCAAAAATCCCTTAGCCCCCTGTCCAACTTGACAGCCTCCCCCTAACACCCCCTTCTTGACTATAAATTCTGGCACCGTCCCTGCCTAAGAGTGAGCATAATCTATATTTCTACAAGTACATGATGCAACTTATACAGGCCATAGCTGACATCAATGACATACTATATAGAAAGCCCCTGGTTATGTGGAGCATTTCGAGCATCTTAGGTTAATTTTGTCACCAGGATGCGACCCACACCAGTCGACTAATACCCATGTACCTACTTACTGCTAGGTGAACTAGTTTCTTAAAGAAATACGGCCTAATGGTTCCACCCGTACCGGGGATCGAATCACGAACCCCAGTGTGTGAGTTGAATGCCTGGAATATTACCAAAAGCAATTTATACAACATGTTAGGGCCACGAAGCTAAGAACGAGGTAATCTGGAGAGTGGCAAGTTGAGAGGCAGGGTCAGGAGCTGTGACTAGAAATCTGCAAACATAAATGGGTGGGTACAAATTGGTTAGTACGCAGACGTAGGTAGCAGACGTCAGGGAGGAGGTGCAGTACACAATGTTTTCGGAAATACCGACCCCTCCTTATCCGGATACGTGATCTGCTATCCGAAGACTGAGGCGAACGTTGAGTGGAGCATCCGTTGTTTGTGGGGGTCGAGACATATAGCTCCTGGCCCCCCTTTGATCGGTGATATTGACTTCTGGTCTCTTGGGACTTATGTACTGTGTGTTAGAGTGTGTGTGTTTACTCACCTATTTGTGGTTGCAAAGGTCGATTCACAGCTCCTGGCCCCCCCTCTTCGCTGATCGCTACTAGGTCCACTCTCTCCCTACTCCGTGAGCTTTATCATACCTCTTAAAGATATGTATGGATCCTGCCTCCACTACATCACTCTCCAGACTGTTCCACTTCATGACAACTCTATGACTGAAGAAATACTTCCTAACATCCCTGTGTTGGTGTGTGTGCGCGCGCCTTGATACCCACCCTCAGGCTCTTGATCCGAGGAACCGGAGCCACCCTTTTATCCTTCTATGAGTCGGGGAGGGAGCTAAGTGACCCCTACGGGTCTAGTGCCCCGCCCTACCCAGACCAGATACCCTCCCGGGCACTCAGGAAATACTCACACACCGGGGAGATGATCTTTGTTGCGTTGACCTCTAGTTCCTGGGCCCAGCTCTTGTGTTAACCTCTAGTTCCTGGGCCCAGCTCTTGTATTGACCTCTAGTTCCTGGGCCCAGCTCTTGTATTGACCTCTAGTTCCTGGGCCCAGCTCTTGTATTGACCTTTAGTGCTTACCTGGAGGTTACCTGGAGGTTATTCCGGGGATCAACGCCCCCGCGGCCCGGTCCATGACCAGGCCTCCCGATGGATCAGGGCCTGATCAACTAGGCTGTTACTGCTGGCCGGACGCAGTCCGACGTACGAGCCACAGCCCGGCTGATCCGGCACTGACTTTAGGTATCTGTCCAGCTCTCTCTTGAAGGCAGCCAGGGGTTTATTGGCAATTCCCCTAATGCTTGATGGGAGGCTGTTGAACAGTTTTGGGCCCCGGACACTTATGGTGTTTTCTCTTAGTGTACCAATGGCGCCCCTACTTTTTATTGGCGGCATTTTGTATCGCCTGCCCAGTCTTTTACTTTCGTAGGGAGTGATTTCTGTGTGCAGATTTGGGACCATTCCTTCCAAGATTTTCCAAGTGTAGATTATGATATATCTCTCCCTCCTGCGTTCCAACGAGTACAAGTCAAGTGCTTCCAAGCGTTCTCAGTAGTTAAGGTGCTTGACAGAACTTATACGTGCAGTAAAGGATCTCTGTACACTCTCTAGATCTGCGATTTCACCTGCTTTGTATGGAGATGTTAATGTACAGCAGTATTCCAGCCTAGAGAGAACAAGTGATTTGAAAAGGATCATCATGGGCTTGGCATCTCTCGCTTTGAAAGTTCTCATTATCCATCCTATCATTTTCTTTGCACGTGCGATCGTGGCACTGTTGTGATCCTTGAAAGTGAGATCCTCAGACATTACTACTCCCAGGTCCCTTACATTATTTTTCCGCTCTATTGTATGGCCGGAGTCAGTAGTATACTCTGTTCTAGTTATTATCTCCTCCAGTTTTCCATAACGGAGTAGTTGGAATTTGTCCTCATTGAACATCATATTGTTTACCGTTGCTTGGATCCACCTCTTGTGTTGACCTCTAGTTCCTGGGCCCAGCTCTTGTGTTGACACCACACACACGGACTTCCGGTCTTCTCAGAGACAAGTGCAGGTATTTCCTGCCGTCAGGCTCAGCCATAGTGTGGACTCGCCAAGTAGTGTTTGTGAGGGTTGAGACTCGACTCCTGGCCCCACCACCTTGATCAGCATCACTACAAGCTTCTTGGGTCTTATTATATCTACTCTTAATACTGTGTATTGAGTTAACCTCCAAGTTATTTCACTTCTCAACCAGCCTGAGGCTAAAGAAATACTTCCTGACATCCCATTGACACCTCTGTGTCTTCAGCTTCCAACTGTGTCCCCTTGATCCTGGTCCTCTCAATTCAGTCTGTTCCTATTTGCCCTATCAGTTCCTCTTAAGATTTTGTATGTAGTAATCATGTCTCCCCCTTGTCCTCTCCTCTTAGGTGGTAAAGTTGAGTTCCCTCAACCTGTCCTCACAGTGCATTCCTCTCAGTCCTAGCACTAGCATGGTTGCTAACCTTTAGACCTTTACCAGTTTCTTCACCTTGACCAGTTGTGGGGCTCCATGCTGGTGCCGCGTGCTCAGACACTGACCTAACATATATCATGTATAAGGTCCTGAAGGATTCTTTATTGAAGTTCCTGAATGCTATTCTGAGGTGTGTTAATATTGTATATGCCGCTGATTTTATACGGTTTATGCGTATTTTTGGTGATATGCTTGGTGTTATGTTCACCCCCGGATCCTCCTCTCACTGATATTTGCAGCTTCTCTCTCTCTGTTCTCTCCAAGACGCGTGACCTTGCATTTATTCTGGTTAAAACTGTCAAGCAACTTGTTTGACCACCTCTCTAGTGTGTGTGTACTTACCTAGTTGTGGTTGCAGGGGTCAAGTCACAGCTCCTGGCCCCGCCTCTTCACTGGCCGCTACTAGGTCACTTCTGCTCCATGGGCTTTATCATACCTCTTCTTAAAGCTATGTATGGATCCTGCCTCCACTATATCACTTCCCAGATTATTCCCCTTCCTGACAACTCTGTGACTGAAGAAATACTTCCTAACAGCCCTGTGATTCATCTAAGTCTTCAATTTCCAACTGTGACCCTTTGTTGCTGTGTCCCATCTCTGGAACATCCTGTCTGTGTCCACTGTCAGGTCGATTTCCCTTAACCTCTCCTCGTAGGATATACCCCTTACCTCCGGGACTAGTCTTGTTGCAAACCTTTGCACTTTCTCTAGTTTCTTTACGTGCTTGGCTAGGTGTGGGTTCCAAATTGGTGCCACATACTCCAGTATGGGCCTAACGTACACGGTGTACAGGGTCCTGAACGATTCCTTATTAAGATGTCGGAATGCTGTTTTGAGGTTTGCTAGGCGCCCATATGCTGCAGCAGTTATTAAGTTGATGTGTGCCTCAGGAGATGTGCCTGGTGTTATACTCACCCCAAGATCTTTTTCCTTGAATGAAGTTTGTAGTGTCTGCCCCCCCCCCCTAGACTGTACTCCGTCTGTGGTCTTCTTTGCCCTTCCCCAATCTTCATGACTTTGCACTTGGTGGGGTTGAACTCCATGTGCCAGTTGCTGGACCAGGCTTGCAGCCTGTCCAGATCCCTTTGTAGTTCTGCCTGGTCCTCATACGATTGGACTTCTCATCAGCTTCACATCATCTGCAAACAAGGACCCTTCGGAGTCTATTCCTTCCATCATGTCGTTCACGAATACCAGAAACAGCACCGGTCCTAGGACTGACCCCTGTGGAACCCCGCTCGTCACAGGCGCCCACTCTGACACTTCGCCACGTACCATGACTCGCTGTGTGTGTGTGTGTGTGTGTGTGTGTGTGTGTACGTTTGTATTTGTGTACGTATTCACCTATTTAAGGTTGCTACGGTCTAGTCTCAGCTCCTGGCCCCACCTCTCTGCTGGTCACTACTAGAGCCACTCCTGGCTGCGGGAGACATATCATACCTCAATACCGACAAGTTGAAGAATTACACACCTATGCAACATCTGAGTATTTGTAGACGTTTCGCCCACTAGTGGCTTTATTCTTCAGTGCGAAACTTCGTCTTAAGTTCTCCTGTCATGTCGCTAACATAACACAAGAAACAGTACTGGTGCAAGTACTGACCCTTGTGGAACCTCAGACTAGTGTTTGTGAATATTTTGGCTTAAATATCAACGCTCTTCTTGTCGAATAAGGCAAGCGAAAATTTGTGTATGCAATAATTTCGCAAATATCATTCTGAACCTAACGAAAAAAAATATATTTTATTGTATTTGTTTATTATTAAATTATTGTAGACTTATCTAAAATATATTTAGTCGGGTTAGGCTAAATTAAATTTAGCTTGTTATAATAAGGTTAGGTAAGTTTTCTAAGGTTTCTTTGGTACAAAATTATTAATTTTTACATTAACATAAATTAAAAATGTATCTTTAAATGTATAAAAGATTTTTTTTTAGACAGGATTTAAATTTTAAAGGAATTCTTGCTAATTGACCAGTTTTACCTATTCGGTATATATATATATATATATATATATATATATATATATATATATATATATATATATATATATATATATATATATATATATATATATATATATTACACACACACCGATAGAGAGAGAGCTCCCTGACCGATAACACTAATAATATTTTTGTTCTCAGAAGCAATTATTAAGAATATTTATCAATTCTAAATGACAGCTGTAGTGACAACTGTTGATGACCTTTAAGAAGAGTTAAAGGGTTAGGTAAGGAATTACCGCCTCGAGGCCTCCATCAATAAGGAGCGAGGACAGGTAGTGACGTCAGAGTAGGCGGGGCAGCTGGGGACCTCTCGACCAATCAGTCCTCTATCCACGTTCCAATACTCAGGATCGAACGTAAACAATGAATATTGCAATATTATTGACGTGAGTTCACCTCAGCGGTGACGTCAGTCTTTGTCAGGGTCACCTCAGTGCTGACGTGAGTCATGTTAGCTTCACCTCAGCGCTGACGTGAGTCATGTTAGCTTCACCTCAGCGCTGACGTGAGTCATGTTAGCTTCACCTCAGCGCTGACGTGAGTCATGTTAGCTTCACCTCAGCGCTGACGTGAGTCATGTTAGCTTCACCTCAGCGCTGACGTGAGTCATGTTAGCTTCACCTCAGTGCTGACGTGAGTCATGTTAGCTTCACCTCAGTGCTGACGTGAGTCATGTCAGCTTCACCTCAGCGCTGACGTGAGTCTACCTGCCCTTCTATATAAAAACATTAAGTAGAATAATAATAAAGAATTTCTTGAACTACCAACTTATATATTTTTATTATTATTTATTATTATTATTATTATTGCTATTATGATTTTTAGTGCTATTATTATTGTTGTTATAATAGTTGTTGTGGTCAGTAGGTGCCAGGTGGTGGTGGTGGTGAAGGGCCACTATGGACACGGCCTCCATCGACAACTTCTGGTGTGAGGTACGTCAATATTTCTCTCCCTCTTACTCCTTTTCCACTCTCTCTTCCTTCCCTCCCACTCAACGTTCCGCCAGTGTAAACACCCTCTGTTGCACATATGTCTTACCAACATTTTTAAATGGCTAGGTTTACATAGAGTACCCATTATTCTTTATGAAGTTTCCTGAAATATAGTCTGGTTCTGCTCGATGGTGTCTGGATGGTGGCAGCTTCAAGACACCTTCACCTGGTCCCGTCACTCTCCCGGGATCACCTGTGTCTTAACCCGATCCAGGAGATGTGAGTGCCAATTTCTAGGTAATTTTTTTTTCAAGCATTTCCCGACTCTTCTACTGGGATGACACACCAGGAGCTGTGACTCGACCCCTGCAACCACATATAGGCGAGTACACACACACACACACACACACACACACACACACACACACACACACACACACACACACACACACACACACACACTGTAATGAGGGGCCGTTCCTAGGATTGTGGGGGGAGGGGGTGTCCCAAGGTGGTGGGGGAGCGGGGGGAGGTCCACTTCTCTTTCCTCGAATTGAACCTTTCTCCAGGCGCTGTATGACCCCCCTACAGGTTTATCGCTTCCCGTGGTTGTGGTAACTAAGATGACTTTATCAGGAATGTTACCCAGTGTGGCTTAGTAACCCAGGATAACCCAGTGTGGCTTAGTAACCCAGGATAACACAGTGTGGCTTAGTAACCCAGGATAACAGTGTGGCTTAGTAACCCTGGATAACAGTGTCTCTTAGTAACCCAGGATAACTCAGTGTGCCTTAGTAACCCAGGATAACAGTGTCTCTTAGTAACCCAGGATAACTCAGTGTGCCTTAGTAACCCAGGATAACAGTGTGGCTTAGTAACCCAGGATAACACAGTGTGGCTTAGTAACCCAGGATAACAGTGTCTCTTAGTAACCCAGGATAACTCAGTGTGCCTTAGTAACCCTGGATAACACAGTGTGGCTTAGTAACCCTGGATAACACAGTGTGGCTTAGTAACCCAGGATAACACAGTGTGGCTTAGTAACCCAGGATAACACAGTGTGGCTTAGTAACCCAGGATAACACAGTATGGCTTAGTAACCCTGGATAACCCAGTGTGGCTTAGTAATCCTGGATAACCCAGTGTGGCTTAGTAACCCTGGATAACACAGTGTGGCTTAGTAACCCAGGATAACCCAGTGTGGTATAGTAACCCAGAATAACCCAGTGTGGCTTAGTAACCCAGGATAACCCAGTGTGGCTTAGTAACCCAGGATAATCCAATGTGTCTTAGTAACCCAGGATAACCCAGTGTGCCTTAGTAACCATGGATAACAGTGTGGCTTAGTTACCCAGGATAACCCAGTGTGGCTTAGTAGCCCAGGATAACCCAGTGTGCCTTAGTAACCCATGGATAACACAGTGTGACTTAGTAACCCAGGATAACCCAGTGTGGCTTAGTAACCCAGGATAACCCAGTGTCTTAGTAACCCTGGATAACACAATGTGGCTTAGTAACCCAGGATAACCCAGTGTGGCTTAGTAACCCAGGACAACCCACTGTGGGATAGCAACCCATTATAACCCAGTGTGGCTTACTAACTCTGGATAGCACAGTGTGGCTTAGTAACCATGGATAGCACAGTGGTTTAGTAACCCAGAAAAACCCAGTGTGGCTTAGTAACCCTGAATAGCACAGTGTGGTTTAGTAACCCAGGAAAACCCAGTGTGGCTTAGTAACCCAGGATAACCCAGTGTGGTTTCCCTCTGATGTTTAGGCCCTCCCCCAGGGTGTCACCCAGGGCAGCCTGCTAGCACCAGGATTGAACCCGGGTTCTTTAGGCTGAGAGCCGAGGACTGTCACTTGCGGGGGGGGGGGGTGCTGGTGGCAGAGGGTGCTGGTGGCCGGGGGTAGGGTGGTGCTGGTGGCGGGGTAGGGGTGTGCTGGTGGAAGGGTAGGGGGTGCTGGTGGTGGGGTTGGGGGTGCTGGTGGCGGGATACATGGGTTCTGGTGGCAGGGTAGGGGGGGGCTGGTGGCGGAGTAGGGGGGTGCTAGTGGAGGGGTAAAAGGGTGCTGGTGGTGGGGTAGGGGGTGCTGGTGGCGGGGTAGAGAGGTGCTGGTGGCGGGGTAGAGAGATGCTGGTGGCATAGTAGGGGTGTGCTAGTGGCGGGGTTGGGGTGTACTGGTGGAAAGGTAGGGGTGTGCTGGTGGCTGTGTAGGGGGTGCCGGTGGAGGGGTAGGGCTGTGCTGCTGCGGGGTTGATGGGAGTTCTTGTGGCGGGGATGGGGGTCCTGGTGGCGGGGGTGGGTGTGCTGGTAGCGGGGTAGGGGATTGCTGGAGGCGTGGTTGGGGTTCTGGTGGTGGGGTAGGGGTATACTGGAGTGGTAGTGGGGTTTTAGTGGCGGGGTATGGGTGTGCTGATGGCAAGATAAGGGGGTACTGGTGGCAAGTTAGGGGGGTGCTGGTGGCGTGGTTGGGGGTGGTGGGGTAGGGGTGTGCTGGTGGCGGGGTAGGGGTATGCAGGAGTGGTATGGGTGTGCTGGTGGTGGTTTTACTGTTATTAGGGTGGATGGGTAGGGGTATTTTGGTAGCAGGGTAGGGATGTACTGGTGACGGGATAGGGGGGGTTCTGGTGGCCGGGGTTGGTGCTGAGGGGGTGCTGGTGGCCGGGGTTGGTGCTGAGGGGGTGCTGGTGGCCGGGGTTGGTGCCGGGGGGGTGCTGGTGGCCGGGGTTGGTGCCGGGGGGTGCTGGTGGCCGGGGTTGGTGCTGAGGGGGTGCTGGTGGCCGGGGTTGGTGCGGGGGGGGGGGTGGTGGCCGGGGTTGGTGCTGAGGGGGTGCTGGTGGCCGGGGTTGGTGCTGGGGGGAGGTGCTGGTGGCCGGGGTTGGTGCCGGGGGGTGCTGGTGGCCGGGGTTGGTGCTGAGGGGGTGCTGGTGGCCGGGGTTGGTGCTGAGGGGGTGCTGGTGGCCGGGGTTGGTGCCGGGGGGGTGCTGGTGGCCGGGGTTGGTGCCGGGGGGTGCTGGTGGCCGGGGTTGGTGCCGGGGGGTGCTGGTGGCCGGGGTTGGTGCCGGGGGGGTGCTGGTGGCCGGGGTTGGTGCTGGTGGCCGGGGTTTGTGCTGGGGGGGTGCTGGTGGCCGGGGTTGGTGCTGAGGGGGTGCTGGTGGCCGGGGTTTGTGCTGGGGGGGATGTACTGGTGGCCGGGGTTGGTGCTCGGGGGGAGGTGCTGGGGTTGGTGCTAGGGGGGAGGTGCTGGTGGCCGGGGTTGGTGCTGGGGGGAGGTGCTGGTGGCCGGGGTTGGTGCCGGGGGGTGCTGGTGGCCGGGGTTGGTGCCGGGGGGGTGCTGGTGGCCGGGGTTGGTGCTCGGGGGGAGGTGCTGGTGGCCGGGGTTGGTGCTGGGGGGAGGTGTTGGTGGCCCGGGTTGGTGCTCGGGGGGAGGTGCTGGTGGCCGGGGTTGGTGCTGGGGGAGAGGTGCTGGTGGCCGGGGTTGGTGCTCGGGGGGAGGTGCTGGTGGCCGGGGTTGGTGCTGGGGGGGAGGTGCTGGTGGCCGGGGTTGGTGCTGGGGGAGGTGCTGGTGGCCGGGGTTTGTGCTGGGGGAGAGGTGCTGGTGGCCGGGGTGGGTGCTCGGGGGGAGGTGCTGGTGGCCGGGGTTGGGGCGGGGGGGGAGGTGCTGGTGGCCGGGGTTGGTGCTGGGGGAGGTGCTGGTGGCCGGGGTTGGTGCTGGGGGGGAGGTGCTGGTGGCCGGGGTTGGTGCTTGGGGGGGAGGTGCTGGTGGTCGGGGTTGGTGCTGGGGGGAGGTGCTGGTGGCCGGGGTTGGTGCTCGGGGGGGAGGTGCTGGTGGCCGGGGTTGGTGCTGGGGGCGTGGTGCTGGTGGCCGGGGTTGGTGCTCGGGGGGAGGTGCTGGTGGCCGGGGTTGGTGCTCGGGGGGAGGTGCTGGTGGCCGGGGTTGGTGCTGGGGGGAGGTGCTGGTGGCCGGGGTTGGTGCTCGGGGGGGAGGTGCTGGTGGCCGGGGTTGGTGCTCTGGGGGAGGTGCTGGTGGCCGGGGTTGGTGCTGGGGGGAGGTGTTGGTGGCCCGGGTTGGTGCTCGGGGGAAGGTGCTGGTGCTGGGGGAGAGGTGCTGGTGGCCGGGGTTGGTGCTCGGGGGGAGGTGCTGGTGGCCGGGGTTGGTGCTCGGGGGGAGGTGCTGGTGGCCGGGGTTGGTGCTGGGGGGAGGTGCTGGTGGCCGGGGTTGGTGCTGGGGGAGGTGCTGGTGGCCGGGGTTGGTGCTCGGGGGGAGGTGCTGGTGGCCGGGGTTGGTGCTCGGGGGGAGGTGTTGGTGGCCCGGGTTGGTGCCCTGGGGGAAGGTGCTGGTGGCCGGGGTTGGTGCTGGGGGGAGGTGCTGGTGGCCGGGGTTGGTGCTGGGGGGAGGTGCTGGGGGGAGGTGCTGGTGGCCGGGGTTGGTGCTGGGGGGAGGTGCTGGTGGCTGGGGTTGGTGCTCGGGGGGAGGTGCTGGTGGCCGGGGTTGGTGCTCGGGGGGAGGTGCTGGTGGCCGGGGTTGGTGCTGGCGGGGAGGTGCTGGTGGCCGGGGTTGGTGCTGGGGGGGAGGTGCTGGTGGCCGGGGTTGGTGCTGGGGGGAGGTGCTGGTGGCCGGGGTTGGTGCTGGGGGGAGGTGCTGGTGGCCGGGGTTGGTGCTCGGGGGGGAGGTGCTGGTGGCCGGGGTTGGTGCTCGGGGGGAGGTGCTGGTGGCCGGGGTTGGTGGGGGGGGGAGGTGCTGGTGGCCGGGGTTGGTGCTGGGGGGGGAGGTGCTGGTGGCCGGGGTTGGTGCTGGGGGGAGGTGCTGGTGGCCGGGGTTGGTGCTCTGGGGGAGGTGCTGGTGGCCGGGGTTGGTGCCCTGGGGGGAGGTGCTGGTGGCCGGGGTTGGTGCTGGGGGGGAGGTGCTGGTGGCCGGGGTTGGTGCTCGGGGGGAGGTGCTGGTGGCCGGGGTTGGTGCTGGGGGGGGAGGTGCTGGTGGCCGGGGTTGGTGCTCGGGGGGAGGTGCTGGTGGCCGGGGTTGAGAAGCGTCACTGGACGGAGCCTCAGTAACTCCACACACGTCGTCGTGGGTGGATGTGTCTTCCTGGCGTTGCTCACTCGGTGCAACTTTTTTTTTCCAGGATCTCTCAGAGATGAGGATGGGAATGATGCCGTGAAAACTTTCTTTGGTGTGTCTGTGGATTGTCAAGTGTCGAGTTTCTCGGTGTTTTTCTTGACATCTTTGTCTTATAACTGAAGACTGATATGTAATGTTTGTGACCCATCTTGGAGTCCCTCTTGTAAGTACCAGTTTTAATAAGATATTTCACGGCTTTTTTTTTTATTATATATAATTATTTTTTATAGCCTATAAATTTTTTTTTCATAGTTTAATTTTTCAATTTTGGCCTTAAATTGATTTTTAAATTAAATCTTTATATCCATATTTTTATATCTATATTTATATATATATTTTTTATTTTACCATTATTTTGTAAAATTAAAATTTTACGACTTTATAGAGAAAACTTTAATTTACATTATTGATTAAGAGAGTTTTTACATAATGTGTTAGTTGGCTGGTGGAGTAATACAGGGGAGACTATTGTGTTATTCTTGCAAGCAGCTCACAACCGAGGCATCCTGGGTTGCATCCAGGGGCGGGTGGAGACGCTGGGCATGTCTTGCACCTGCTAGGTCCCCCGTGCCTAGTAGTAAGTAGGTACCGGGGAGTTGGGAGGCCTGGTGTGGGCGGCATCCTGGGGGAGGTGATCATGGTGGATATAAGCCACACTTGGCTTTCTAGCGCTATATGACAGTGTGAGGGATCTGGTCACACTGGTGGTATGGTCACACGGATGCCAGCATGAGATATCTGGTCACACTGGTGATGTGGTCACAGGAATGCCAGTATGAGTGATCTGGTCACACAGGGATGCCAGTATGAGGGATCTAGTCACACTGGTGTGGTCACATTGGTGTTGTCACACAGGGATGCCAGTATAATGGATCTGGTCACACTGGTGGTGTGGTCACAGGGATGTCAGTATGAGGGATCTGGTCACACTGGTGGTGTGGTCACACGGATCTGGTCACACTGGTGTGGTCACAGGGACCTGGTCACACTGATGTGGTCACACAGGGATCTGGTCACACAGGGATCTGGTCACACTGTGGTCACACAGGGATCTGGTCACACTGGTGTGGTCACAGAAATCTGGTCACACTGGTGTGGTCACACAGGGGTCTGTCCACTGGTAGTGTGGTCACAGGGATCTGGTCACACTGGTGGTGTGGTCACAGGGATCTGGTCACTGGTGGTGTGGTCACAGGGATCTGGTCACACTGGTGGTGTGGTCACACGGATCTGGTCACACTGGTGGTGTGGTCACACTGGTGGTGTGGTCACACGGATCTGGTCACACGGATCTGGTCACACTGGTGGTGTGGTCACACAGAGATCAGGTCACACTGGTGGTGTGGTCACAGGGATCAGGTCACACTGGTGGTGTGGTCACACAGGGATCTGGTCACACTGGTGTGGTCACACAGGGATCTGGTCACACTGGTGGTGTGGTCACACAGGGATCAGGTCACACTGGTGGTGTGGTCACAGGGATCTGGTCACACTGGTGTGGTCACACGGATCTGGTCACACTGGTGGTGTGGCTACACAGGGATCTGGTCACACTGGTGTGGTCACTGGTGTGGTCACACAGGGATCTGGTCACACTGGGGGTGTGGTCACCTCAAGACGAGTTACAGCACATTCATATTTTTTACAATCTCAAGGTACGAAATATTTAGGAGCTAATTCACCAGAATAAGAAAATTGTCTTGGAATAATAGCAAGCAACGACGACCTCAGAGGTGTCAGTGTTTGTCTACTAGCAGAGGTGGTACATTGTCTGCTAGCAGAGGTGGTACATTGTCTGCTAGCAGAGGTAGTACATTGCTAGCAGAGGTAGTACATTGTCTGCTAGCAGAGGTAGTACATTGCTAGCAGAGGTAGTACATTGTCTGCTAGCAGAGGTGGTACATTGTCTGCTAGCAGAGGTGGTACATTGTCTGCTAGCAGAGGTAGTACATTGTCTGCTAGCAGAGGTAGTACATTGTCTGCTAGCAGAGGTAGTACATTGTCTGCTAGCAGAGGTAGTACATTGTCTGCTAGCAGAGGTTGTCTGCTAGCAGAGGTAGTACATTGTCTGCTAGCAGAGGTGGTACATTGTCTGCTAGCAGAGGTTACATTGTCTGCTAGCAGAGGTGTACATTGTAGAGGTGGTACATTGTCTGCTAGCAGAGGTAGTACATTGTCTGCTAGCAGAGGTAGTACATTGTCTGCTAGCAGAGGTGGTACATTGTCTGCTAGCAGAGGTAGTACATTGTCTGCTGGCAGAGGTGGTACATTGTCTGCTAGCAGAGGTAGTACATTGTCTGCTAGCAGAGGTAGTACATTGTCTGCTAGCAGAGGTAGTACATTGTCTGCTAGCAGAGGTAGTACATTGTCTGCTAGCAGAGGTGGTACATTGTCTGCTAGCAGAGGTAGTACATTGTCTGCTAGCAGAGGTAGTACATTGTCTGCTAGCAGAGGTAGTACATTGTCTGCTAGCAGAGGTAGTACATTGTCTGCTAGCAGAGGTGGTACATCGTCTGCTAGCAGAGGTAGTACATCGTCTGCTAGCAGAGGTAGTACATTGTCTGCTAGCAGAGGTAGTACATTGTCTGCTAGCAGAGGTAGTACATTGTCTGCTAGCAGAGGTAGTACATTGTCTGCTAGCAGAGGTGGTACATTGTCTGCTAGCAGAGGTAGTACATTGCTAACAGAGGTAGTACATTGTCTGCTAGCAGAGGTAGTACATTGTCTGCTAGCAGAGGTAGTACATTGTCTGCTAGCAGAGGTGGTACATTGTCTACTAGCAGAGGTAGTACATTGTCTGCTAGCAGAGGTGGTACATTGTCTGCTAGCAGAGGTATTACATTGTCTGCTAGCAGAGGTAGTACATTGTCTGCTAGCAGAGGTAGTACATTGTCTGCTAGCAGAGGTAGTACATTGTCTGCTAGCAGAGGTGGTACATCGTCTGCTAGCAGAGGTAGTACATCGTCTGCTAGCAGAGGTAGTACATTGTCTGCTAGCAGAGGTAGTACATTGTCTGCTAGCAGAGGTAGTACATTGTCTGCTAGCAGAGGTAGTACATTGTCTGCTAGCAGAGGTGGTACATTGTCTGCTAGCAGAGGTAGTACATTGCTAACAGAGGTAGTACATTGTCTGCTAGCAGAGGTAGTACATTGTCTGCTAGCAGAGGTAGTACATTGTCTGCTAGCAGAGGTGGTACATTGTCTACTAGCAGAGGTAGTACATTGTCTGCTAGCAGAGGTGGTACATTGTCTGCTAGCAGAGGTAGTACATTGCTAGCAGAGGTAGTACATTGTCTGCTAGCAGAGGTAGTACATTGTCTGCTAGCAGAGGTGGTACATTGTCTGCTAGCAGAGGTGGTACATTGTCTGCTAGCAGAGGTGGTACATTGTCTGCTAGCAGAGGTAGTACATTGTCTGCTAGCAAAGGTAGTACATTGCTAGCAGAGGTAGTATATTGTCTGCTAGCAGAGGTGGTACATTGTCTGCTAGCAGAGGTAGTACATTGTCTGCTAGCAGAGGTGGTACATTGTCTGCTAGCAGAGGTAGTACATTGCTAGCAGAGGTAGTACATTGTCTGCTAGCAGAGGTGGTACATTGTCTGCTAGCAAAGGTGGTACATTGTCTGCTACCAGAGGTAGTACATTGTCTGCTAGCAGAGGTAGTACATTGTCTGCTAGCAGAGGTGGTACATTGTCTGCTAGCAAAGGTGGTACATTGTCTGCTACCAGAGGTAGTACATTGTCTGCTAGCAGAGGTAGTACATTGCTAGAGGTAGTATATTGTCTGCTAGCAGAGGTAGTACATTGTCTGCTAGCAGAGGTAGTAGATTGTCTGCTAGCAGAGGTAGTACATTGTCTGCTAGCAGAGGTGGTACATTGTCTGCTAGCAGAGGTAGTACATTGCTAGCAGAGGTAGTAAATTGTCTGCTAGCAGAGGTAGTACATTGTCTGCTAGCAGAGGTAGTACATTGTCTGCTAGCAGAGGTGGTACATTGTCTGCTAGCAGGGGTAGTACATTGCTAGCAGAGGTAGTACATTGTCTGCTAGCAGAGGTGGTACATTGTCTGCTAGCAGAGGTAGTACATTGTCTGCTAGCAGAGGTAGTACATTGTCTGCTAGCAGAGGTGGTACATTGTCTGCTAGCAGAGGTAGTACATTGCTAGCAGAGGTAGTACATTGCTTGCAGAGGTGGCACATTGTGTACTAGCAGAGGTAGTACATTGCTAGCAGAGGTAGTACATTGCTAGCAGAGGTAGCACATTGTCTGCTAGCAGAGGTAGTACATTGCTAGCAGAGGTGGTACATTGTCTGCTAGCAGAGGTAGTACATTGCTAGCAGAGGTAGTACATTGTCTGCTAGCAGAGGTAGTACATTGTCTGCTAGCAGAGGTAGTACATTGCTAGCAGAGGTGGTACATTGTCTGCTAGCAGAGGTGGTACATTGTCTGCTAGCAGAGGTGGTACATTGTCTGCTAGCAGAGGTAGTACATTGTCTGCTAGCAGAGGTGGTACATTGTCTGCTAGCAGAGGTAGTACATTGTCTGCTAGCAGAGGTAGTACATTGTCTGCTAGCAGAGGTAGTACATTGTCTGCTAGCAGAGGTAGTACATTGTCTGCTAGCAGAGGTGGTACATCGTCTGCTAGCAGAGGTAGTACATCGTCTGCTAGCAGAGGTAGTACATTGTCTGCTAGCAGAGGTAGTACATTGTCTGCTAGCAGAGGTAGTACATTGTCTGCTAGCAGAGGTGGTACATTGTCTGCTAGCAGAGGTAGTACATTGCTAACAGAGGTAGTACATTGT
The DNA here is from genome assembly GCF_038502225.1 of Cherax quadricarinatus. Taxonomy (NCBI): domain Eukaryota; kingdom Metazoa; phylum Arthropoda; class Malacostraca; order Decapoda; family Parastacidae; genus Cherax; species Cherax quadricarinatus. The sequence goes on from NC_091298.1 coordinate 63,925,001, forward strand.
CTGCTAGCAGAGGTAGTACATTGTCTGCTAGCAGAGGTAGTACATTGTCTGCTAGCAGAGGTGGTACATTGTCTACTAGCAGAGGTAGTACATTGTCTGCTAGCAGAGGTGGTACATTGTCTGCTAGCAGAGGTAGTACATTGTCTGCTAGCAGAGGTAGTACATTGTCTGCTAGCAGAGGTAGTACATTGTCTGCTAGCAGAGGTAGTACATTGTCTGCTAGCAGAGGTGGTACATCGTCTGCTAGCAGAGGTAGTACATCGTCTGCTAGCAGAGGTAGTACATTGTCTGCTAGCAGAGGTAGTACATTGTCTGCTAGCAGAGGTAGTACATTGTCTGCTAGCAGAGGTAGTACATTGTCTGCTAGCAGAGGTGGTACATTGTCTGCTAGCAGAGGTAGTACATTGCTAATTGTCTGCTAGGTAGTACAGAGGTAGTACATTGTCTGCTAGCAGAGGTAGTACATTGTCTGCTAGCAGAGGTAGTACATTGTCTGCTAGCAGAGGTGGTACATTGTCTACTAGCAGAGGTAGTACATTGTCTGCTAGCAGAGGTGGTACATTGTCTGCTAGCAGAGGTAGTACATTGCTAGCAGAGGTAGTACATTGTCTGCTAGCAGAGGTAGTACATTGTCTGCTAGCAGAGGTGGTACATTGTCTGCTAGCAGAGGTGGTACATTGTCTGCTAGCAGAGGTGGTACATTGTCTGCTAGCAGAGGTAGTACATTGTCTGCTAGCAGAGGTAGTACATTGCTAGCAGAGGTAGTATATTGTCTGCTAGCAGAGGTGGTACATTGTCTGCTAGCAGAGGTAGTACATTGTCTGCTAGCAGAGGTGGTACATTGTCTGCTAGCAGAGGTAGTACATTGCTAGCAGAGGTAGTACATTGTCTGCTAGCAGAGGTGGTACATTGTCTGCTAGCAAAGGTGGTACATTGTCTGCTACCAGAGGTAGTACATTGTCTGCTAGCAGAGGTAGTACATTGTCTGCTAGCAGAGGTGGTACATTGTCTGCTAGCAAAGGTGGTACATTGTCTGCTACCAGAGGTAGTACATTGTCTGCTAGCAGAGGTAGTACATTGCTAGAGGTAGTATATTGTCTGCTAGCAGAGGTAGTACATTGTCTGCTAGCAGAGGTAGTAGATTGTCTGCTAGCAGAGGTAGTACATTGTCTGCTAGCAGAGGTAGTACATTGCTAGCAGAGGTGGTACATTGTCTGCTAGCAGAGGTAGTACATTGCTAGCAGAGGTAGTAAATTGTCTGCTAGCAGAGGTAGTACATTGCTAGAGGTAGTATATTGTCTGCTAGCAGAGGTAGTACATTGTCTGCTAGCAGAGGTAGTACATTGTCTGCTAGCAGAGGTGGTACATTGTCTGCTAGCAGGGGTAGTACATTGCTAGCAGAGGTAGTACATTGTCTGCTAGCAGAGGTGGTACATTGTCTGCTAGCAGAGGTAGTACATTGTCTGCTAGCAGAGGTAGTACATTGTCTGCTAGCAGAGGTGGTACATTGTCTGCTAGCAGAGGTAGTACATTGCTAGCAGAGGTAGTACATTGCTTGCAGAGGTGGCACATTGTGTACTAGCAGAGGTAGTACATTGCTAGCAGAGGTAGTACATTGCTAGCAGAGGTAGCACATTGTCTGCTAGCAGAGGTAGTACATTGCTAGCAGAGGTGGTACATTGTCTGCTAGCAGAGGTAGTACATTGCTAGCAGAGGTAGTACATTGTCTGCTAGCAGAGGTAGTACATTGTCTGCTAGCAGAGGTAGTACATTGCTAGCAGAGGTGGTACATTGTCTGCTAGCAGAGGTGGTACATTGTCTGCTAGCAGAGGTGGTACATTGTCTGCTAGCAGAGGTAGTACATTGCTAGCAGAGGTGGTACATTGATAGCAGTGGTACATTGTCTGCTAGCAGAGGAAGTACATTGTCTGCTAGCAGAGGTAGTACATTGCTAGCAGAGGTGGTACATTGTCTGCTAGCAGAGGTGATACATTGTCTGCTAGCAGAGGTAGTACATTGTCTGCTAGCAGAGGTGGTACATTGCTAGCAGAGGTAGTACATTGCTAGCAGAGGTACATTGTCTGCTAACAGAGGTAGTACATTGCTAGCAGAGGTGGTACATTGTCTGCTAGCAGAGGTGGTACATTGTCTGCTAGCAGAGGTGGTACATTGTCTGCTAGCAGAGGTAGTACATTACTAGCAGAGGTGGTACATTGTCTGCTAGCAGAGGTAGTACATTGTCTGCTAGCAGAGGTAGTACATTGCTAGCAGAGGTGGTACATTGTCTGCTATCAGAGGTGGCACATTGTCTGCTAGCAGAGGTAGTACATTGTCTGCTAGCAGAGGTAGTACATTGCTAGCAGAGGTAGTATATTGTCTGCTAGCAGAGGTAGTACATTGCTAGCAGAGGCGGTACAGTCTGCTAGCAGAGGTACATTGCTAGCAGAGGTGGTACATTGTCTGCTAGCAGAGGTAGTACACTGTCTGCTAGCAGAGGTAGTACATTGCTAGCAGAGGTGGTACATTGTCTGCTATCAGAGGTGGTACATTGTCTGCTAGCAGAGGTAGTGCATTGTCTGCTAGCAGAGGTAGTGCATTGTCTGCTAGCAGAGGTAGTACATTGTCTGCTAGCAGAGGTAGTACATTGTCTGCTAGCAGAGGTGGTACATTGTCTGCTAGCAGAGGTAGTACATTGTCTGCTAGCAGAGGTAGTACATTGTCTGCTAGCAGAGGTAGTACATTGTCTGCTAGCAGAGGTAGTACATTGTCTTCTAGCAGAGGTGGTACATTGTCTGCTAGCAGAGGTGGTACATTGTCTGCTAGCAGAGGTAGTGCATTGTCTGCTAGCAGAGGTGGTACATTGTCTGCTAGCAGAGGTGGTACATTGTCTGCTAGCAGAGGTGGTACATTGTCTGCTAGCAGAGGTAGTGCATTGTCTGCTAGCAGAGGTGGTACATTGTCTGCTAGCAGAGGTGGTACATTGTCTGCTAGCAGAGGTAGTGCATTGTCTGCTAGCAGAGGTAGTACATTGTCTACTACCCTCTTGTCACAACTACCACCACCTCTCAAGAACGATAGTTGTACACCAGCCACCACCACCATCTTGTTCCTCACTAAGAGATACAGAGGAAGAAAGTAGGTTCCTGCCCAAGGTACGTTGGTACTTTCCCCCCTGACCGTCAGTACGGACCATTGGAAAGTATACATATTTGTACGGACCGTGGGAAGGTATGCATATTACAGACTATGGGGAAGTATACGTGTTAGTACGGACCATGGGAGAGTATGCATGTTACGGACCATGGGGAAGTATACATGTCATTACTGACCATGGGGAAGTATACATGTCATTACTGACCATGGGGAAGTATACATGTCATTACTGACCATGGGGAAGTATACATGTCATTACTGACCATGGGGAAGTATACATGTCATTACTGACCATGGGGAAGTATACATGTCATTACTGACCATGGGGAAGTATACATGTCATTACTGACCATGGGGAAGTATACATGTCAGTATGCAACGTTCGGGGTAGGGGGGGGGGTTGTATGAAAATGGTATATTTATGCATTCTTCCAGTCAGGGTATTGAGGTATATATTCTTCAGTGGTATATCTGAGTGCCGGGGTCAGTCCCCCCAGGTCTTATAAATTTGGAAGGGTGTATATTCCTGGTATAACCATTAATTAAGACAAAAAAATCTAGGGAAATTCTTAGTGTAATACTGAATTTAGAAGTCTGTAAGGTATATACCTGTTGTCTTATGTGTTTGAGGTATATACCTGCTGTCTGTGTTAGGTAAATACCTGCCGTCTTATGGGTTTGTGAGGTATATACCTGCTGTCTAACGTGTTTGTGAGGTATATACTGCTGTCTAACATGTTTGTGAGGTATATACCTGCTGTCTAGCATGTTTGTGAGGTATATACCTGCTGTCTAACAAGTTTGTGAGGTATATACCTGCTGTCTAACGTGTTTGAGGTATATACCTCCTGTCTCATGTTTGTGAGGTATATACCTGCTGTAGCATGTTTGTGAGGTATATACCTGCTGTCTAGAATGTTTGTGAGGTATATACCTGCTGTCTAACATGTTTGTGAGGTATATACCTGCTGTCTAGCATGTTTGTGAGGTATATACCTGCTGTCTAGCGTGTTTGTGAGGTATATACCTGCTAACATGTTTGTGATGTATATACCTACTAACATGTTTGTGAGGTATATACCTGCTAACATGTTTGTGAGGTATATACCTGCTAACATGTTTGTGAGGTATATACCTGCTAACATGTTTGTGAGGTATATACCTGCTAACATGTTTGTGAGGTATATACCTGCTAACATGTTTGTGAGCTATATACCTGCTAACATGTTTGTGAGGTATATACCTGCTAACATGTTTGTGAGCTATATACCTGCTAACATGTTTGTGAGCTATATACCTGCTAACATGTTTGTGAGCTATATACCTGCTAACATGTTTGTGAGGTATATACCTGCTAACATGTTTGTGAGGTATATACCTGCTAACATGTTTGTGAGGTATATACCTGCTAACATGTTTGTGAGATATATACCTGCAAACATGTTTGTGAGGTATATACCTGCTAACATGTTTGTGAGGTATATACCTGCTGTCTAGCATGTTTGTGAGGTATATACCTGCTGTCTAGCATGTTTGTGAGGTATATACCTGCTGTCTAACATGTTTGTGAGGTATATACCTGCTGTCTAACATGTTTGTGAGGTATATACCTGCTGTCTAACATGTTTGTGAGGTATATACCTGCTGTCTAACATGTTTGTGAGGTATATACCTGCTTTCTAACATGTTTGTGAGGTATATACCTGCTGTCTGACATGTGAGGTATATACATGCTGTCTGACATGTGAGGTATATACCTGCTGTCTGACATGTGAGGTATATACCTGCTGTCTAACATATGAGGTATATACCTGCTGTCTAACATGAGGTATATACCTGCTGTCTAACATGAGGTATATACCTGCTGTCTAACATGTGAGGTATATACCTGCTGTCTGACATGAGGTATATACCTGCTGGCTGACATGTGAGGTATATACCTGCTGTCTGACATGTGAGGTATATACCTGCTGTCTAACATGTGAGGTATATACCTGCTGTCTGACATGTGAGGTATATACCTACTGTCTGACATGTGAGGTATATACCTGCTGTCTAACATGTGAGGTATATACCTGCTGTCTAACATGTGAGGTATATACCTGCTGTCTGACATGTGAGGTATATACCTGCTGTCTGACATGTGAGATATATACCTGCTGTCTGACATGTGAGGTATATACCTGCTGTCTGACATGTGAGGTATATACCTGCTGTCTAACATGTGATGTATATACCTGCTGTCTAACATGTGACGTATATACCTGCTGTCTAACATGTGAGGTATATACCTGCTGTCTAACATGTGAGGTATATACCTGCTGTCTAACATGTGAGGTATATACCTGCTGTCTAACATGTGAGGTATATACCTGCTGTCTGACATGTGAGGTATATACCTGCTGTCTAACATGTGAGGTATATACCTGCTGTCTAACATGTGAGGTATATACCTGCTGTCTGACATGTGAGGTATATACCTGCTGTCTGACATGTGAGGTATATACCTGCTGTCTGACATGTGAGGTATATACCTGCTGTCTGACATGTGAGGTATATACCTGCTGTCTGACATGTGAGGTATATACCTGCTGTCTGACGTGAGGTATATACCTGCTGTCTGACATGTGAGGTATATACCTGCTGTCTGACATGTGAGGTATATACCTGCTGTCTGACATGTGAGGTATATACCTGCTGTCTGACATGTGAGGTATATACCTGCTGTCTGACATGTGAGGTATATACCTGCTGTCTGACATGTGAGGTATATACCTGCTGTCTGACATGTGAGGTATATACCTGCTGTCTGACATGTGAGGTATATACCTGCTGTCTGACATGTGAGGTATATACCTGCTGTCTGACATGTGAGGTATATACCTGCTGTCTGACATGTGAGGTATATACCTGCTGTCTGACATGTGAGATATATACCTGCTGTCTGACATGTGAGGTATATACCTGCTGTCTGACATGTGAGGTATATACCTGCTGTCTAACATGTGATGTATATACCTGCTGTCTAACATGTGACGTATATACCTGCTGTCTAACATGTGAGGTATATACCTGCTGTCTAACATGTGAGGTATATACCTGCTGTCTAACATGTGAGGTATATACCTGCTGTCTAACATGTGAGGTATATACCTGCTGTCTGACATGTGAGGTATATACCTGCTGTCTAACATGTGAGGTATATACCTGCTGTCTAACATGTGAGGTATATACCTGCTGTCTGACATGTGAGGTATATACCTGCTGTCTGACATGTGAGGTATATACCTGCTGTCTGACATGTGAGGTATATACCTGCTGTCTGACATGTGAGGTATATACCTGCTGTCTGACATGTGAGGTATATACCTGCTGTCTGACGTGAGGTATATACCTGCTGTCTGACATGTGAGGTATATACCTGCTGTCTGACATGTGAGGTATATACCTGCTGTCTGACATGTGAGGTATATACCTGCTGTCTGACATGTGAGGTATATACCTGCTGTCTGACATGTGAGGTATATACCTGCTGTCTGACATGTGAGGTATATACCTGCTGTCTGACATGTGAGGTATATACCTGCTGTCTGACATGTGAGGTATATACCTGCTGTCTGACATGTGAGGTATATACCTGCTGTCTGACATGTGAGGTATATACCTGCTGTCTGACATGTGAGGTATATACCTGCTGTCTGACATGTGAGGTATATACCTGCTGTCTGACATGTGAGGTATATACCTGCTGTCTGACATGTGAGGTATATACCTGCTGTCTGACATGTGAGGTATATACCTGCTGTCTGACATGTGAGGTATATACCTGCTGTCTGACATGAGGTATATACCTGCTGTCTGACGTGAGGTATATACCTGCTGTCTGACATGTGAGGTATATACCTGCTGTCTAACATGTGAGGTATATACCTGCTGTCTAACATGTGAGGTATATACCTGCTGTCTAACATGAGGTATATACCTGCTGTCTAACATGAGGTATATACCTGCTGTCTAACATGAGGTATATACCTGCTGTCTAACATGAGGTATATACCTGCTGTCTAACATGAGGTATATACTTGCTGTCTAACATGAGGTATATACCTGCTGTCTGACATGTGAGGTATATACATGCTGTCTGACATGTGAGGTATATACCTGCTGTCTGACATGAGGTATATACCTGCTGTCTGACATGTGAGGTATATACCTGCTGTCTGACATGTGAGGTATATACCTGCTGTCTGACATGTGAGGTATATACCTGCTGTCTGACATGTGAGGTATATACCTGCTGTCTGACATGTGAGGTATATACCTGCTGTCTGACATGTGAGGTATATACCTGCTGTCTGACATGTGAGGTATATACCTGCTGTCTAACATGTGAGGTATATACCTGCTGTCTGACATGTGAGGTATATACCTGCTGTCTGACATGTGAGGTATATACCTGTCTGACATGTGAGGTATATACCTGCTGTCTGACATGTGAGGTATATACCTGCTGTCTAACATGTGAGGTATATACCTGCTGTCTAACATGAGGTATATACCTGCTGTCTAACATGTGAGGTATATACCTGCTGTCTAACATGAGGTATATACCTGCTGTCTAACATGAGGTATATACCTGCTGTCTAACATGTGAGGTATATACCTGCTGTCTAACATGAGGTATATACTTGCTGTCTAACATGAGGTATATACCTGCTGTCTAACATGTGAGGTATATACCTGCTGTCTAACATGAGGTATATACTTGCTGTCTAACATGAGGTATATACCTGCTGTCTAACATGTGAGGTATATACCTGCTGTCTAACATGAGGTATATACCTGCTGTCTAACATGTGAGGTATATACCTGCTGTCTAACATGAGGTATATACCTGCTGTCTAACATGAGGTATATACCTGCTGTCTAACATGTGAGGTATATACCTGCTGTCTAACATGAGGTATATACTTGCTGTCTAACATGAGGTATATACCTGCTGTCTAACATGTGAGGTATATACCTGCTGTCTAACATGAGGTATATACCTGCTGTCTAACATGAGGTATATACTTGCTGTCTAACATGAGGTATATACCTGCTGTCTAACATGAGGTATATACCTGCTGTCTAACATGAGGTATATACCTGCTGTCTAACATGAGGTATATACCTGCTGTCTAACATGAGGTATATACCTGCTGTCTAACATGTGAGGTATATACCTGCTGTCTAACATGAGGTATATACCTGCTGTCTAACATGAGGTATATACCTGCTGTCTAACATGAGGTATATACATGCTGTCTAACATGTGAGGTATATACCTGCTGTCTAACATGAGGGATATACATGCTGTCTAACTTGTGAGGTATATACATGCTGTCTAACATGTGAGGTATATACCTGCTGTCTAACAGGTATATACCTGCTGTCTAACATGTGAGGTATATACCTGCTGTCTAACATGAGGTATATACATGCTGTCTAACATGTGAGGTCGTGCCTACATACACAAACAAACAAAGAAACAACAGAAAAACAATACCTGATGTATATTTTTTGCATTTATTTAGACGAAGTGCTTGTTCATCACGGTGTTCTTCACGGTGTTCTTCACTGTTCATCACGGTGTTCTTCACTGTTCATCACGGTGTTCTTCACTGTTCATCACGGTGTTCTTCACTGTGTTCTTCACTGTTCATCACGGTGTTCTTCACTGTTCATCACGGTGTTCTTCACTGTTCATCACGGTGTTCTTCACTGTGTTCTTCACTGTTCATCACGGTGTTCTTCACGGTGTTCTTCACTGTTCATCACGGTGTTCTTCACTGTTCATCACGGTGTTCTTCACTGTGTTCTTCACTGTTCATCACGGTGTTCTTCACTGTTCATCACGGTGTTCTTCACTGTTCATCACGGTGTTCTTCACTGTTCATCACGGTGTTCTTCACTGTTCATCACGGTGTTCTTCACTGTGTTCTTCACTGTTCATCACGGTGTTCTTCACTGTTCATCACGGTGTTCTTCACTGTTCATCACGGTGTTCTTCACTGTTCATCACGGTGTTCTTCACTGTTCATCACGGTGTTCTTCACTGTTCATCACGGTGTTCTTCACTGTTCATCACGGTGTTCTTCACGGTGTTCTTCACTGTTCATCACGGTGTTCATCACGGTGTTCTTCACGGTGTTCTTCACTGTTCATCACGGTGTTCATCACGGTGTTCTTCACTGTTCATCACGGTGTTCTTCACTGTTCATCACGGTGTTCTTCACTGTGTTCTTCACTGTTCATCACGGTGTTCTTCACTGTTCGTCACGGTGTTCTTCACTGTTCATCACGGTGTTCTTCACTGTTCATCACGGTGTTCTTCACTGTTCATCACGGTGTTCTTCACTGTTCATCACGGTGTTCTTCACTGTTCATCATGGTGTTCTTCACTGTTCATCACGGTGTTCTTCACTGTTCATCACGGTGTTTTTCACTGTTCACGGTGTTCATCACGGTGTTCTTCACGGTGTTCTTCACTGTTCACGGTGTTCTTCACTTTTCACGGTGTTCACTGTTCACGGTGTTCTTCACTGTTCACGGTGTTCTTCACTTGTCTTGTTTACCTGTGTTCCTTGCTTCACTGTTCATCACGGTGTTCTTCACTGTTCATCACGGTGTTCTTCACTGTTCACGGTGTTCTTCACTGTTTATCACGGTGTTCTTCACTGTTCATCACGGTGTTCATCACGGTGTTCTTCACTTGCTTACCAGTGTTCTTTGCTTATTCACTGTTCATCACGATGTTCTTCACTTGTTTACCTGTGTTCTTTGCTTCTTCACTGTTCATCACGATGTTCTTCACTTGTTTACCTGTGTTCTTTGCTTATTCACTGTTCATCACGGTGTTCTTCACTTGTTTACCAGTGTTCTTTGCTTCACTGTTCATCACGGTGTTCTTCACTTGTTTACCAGTGTTCTTTGCTTCTTCACTGTTCACGGTGTTCTTCACTTGTTTACCTGTGTTCTTTGCTTTTTCACTGTTCACGGTGTTCTTCACTTGTTTACCTGTGTTCTTTGTTCTTCACTGTTCATCACGATGTTCTTCACTTGTTTACCTGTGTTCTTTGTTCTTCACTGTTCACGGTGTTCTTCACTTGTTTACCTGTGTTCTTTGTTCTTCACTGTTCACGGTGTTCTTCACTTTACTAATGTTCTTTGCTTGTTCTTCACCTCTGTTCATCACGGTGTTCTTCACCTCCCACTTATCACGTTCCTCTTGTATTCCCTGTTTGTCGCCTTCAGTTCTTTGTTCTCTCACGTCTCTGTTATCCTCCACGTGTTCCATCTCCCTTCCTCTCTCCCTCCTTCCCTCCCTCCTTCCCTCCCTCCATCTCCCTTCCTGTTTCTGAGTAACCCTTCCCTCTCTCCCTCACCTCTTTCACCTGGTTTACAAAGGGACGGAAAATCTCAATCTCTCTCTCTCTCTCTCTCTCTCTCTCTCTCTCTCTCTCTCTCTCTCTCTCTCTCTCTCTCTCTCTCTCTCTCTCTCTCTCTCTCCTTCACCTCTGACACCTTTATACTCAGAACTTGCATGTGTACCCACACAAAGGTGCTCCACGCCCACACTTGCCCACCCACACCTGCCCAAGCCCGCACCTGCCCACGCCCACACGTGCCCACGCCCGCACGTGCCCACGCCCACAGCATGGTGTCATCGCACAAGATATAGCACTGTAAATCTATTCTCTCTCTCCTCCTGACTCTGCGTCTCCTGTTTCCTTTATCAGTTTTTTCATTACTAGATCTCCTCTTGATATATAAGAACATAAAGGAGGAGCACTACAGAAGGCCTACTGGCCCATACAAGGCAGGTCCTTCTCAAAACCACACACTCACTCACCTACCCGTACAACCTTTTCCCCTAGATTACCCAAGAATTTGCTTCAGTACCACAGGTACTGCTAGACTGATTATATCGACTCCTGGGTCTTAAGCCATCCACCAACAACAAAATACCTTTTATCAGTGGACTTCTAGGGAAGTCAAATGTGATGTTTGTATCCTTCACAGAGACCCACGCAAAAGATTACTTTGACAGTGAAATATGGATACCCGAGTACAACCTTCTCAGATGCGACGAAACGAATAGGCAACACGGGGGGGTTGGCCTGGATGTCAGAGTTGCTCATCTGCACTGAGATACTGAACAACACAAATGATGTAGTTGAAGTTCTAACAATTAAAATCGAGAACCAAAACTTAGTCATTGTGCTTGTATATAAGCCACCAGATGCAACTTCTCAACTGTTTAAGGAACAGCTGTCGAAAATTGACTACTGTCTAGAAAACTTTCCATCCCCATCCCCAAACATCTTGCTGCTTGGTGACATCAATCTAAGACATATAAAATAGAAGAATGTAGCAAATAATATTGTAGCAGATATAATCCCTGGAGGCAGCTCAGCTGAAAAGTCACAGACACAGGAGCTGCTGAATTTCTGCAGTACACACACCCTAAGTCAGCAGATAATGGAGCCAACAAGACTGGAGAACACACTTGACCTTATTTTCACAAATAATGAGGACCTGGTAAGAAACATAATATCAAAAATAACCTATTCTGATCACAATCTTATCGAAGTCCAGACTTCATGCACAGGAGTCCTGATCAGCAAGATGCATACAACTATGAGGGTACCTTTACCAACTTCAACAACAAGAACATCATTTGGGACCAGGTATACCATGTCCTACAAGAAACATATTGGGAAGATATCTTAAATAACGTGGATCCAAACCAGTGCCCTGAAAAGATATACTTTCTGGTAGCTGAAGTATGTTCAAAGCATATTGCCCCAAGAAAAAAGTAACTTGAGAGAGACGCTCCCTGTACAGGAGAAGGCGAAGAATCACTGAGCTCCTCAAGAATGCTAGATTATCTGAAACACGGAAGGAGGCGCTAACCAGGGAAGTGGAAAATATTGAACTTAAGTTAAAGGACTCATACAGGATCCAGGGGAGACAAGAGGAGGTAAAAGAGATTATTGAAATTGAAAGAAATTCGAAATATTTCTTTTCATATGCCAAAAACAAGGCAAAAACCACATCTAGTATAGGGCCCCTGCTCAGACAAGACGGATCCTAAACAGACGACAACAAAGACATGAGTGAGATACTGAAATCGCAATATGACTGTATTCAGCGAGCCGCTAATCGGTCTAAAGACAGATAATCCAATAATTTTTTTCCACGAATGAGCCTCAAAACCCTGTCAATGTATGTCAAATTTTTGACATAACCCTAAATCCACTAGACTTCGAGAAAACCGTTGACATAATGCCCATGCACTCAGCCCCAGGCCCAGACTCGTGGAACTCTGTGTTCCTTTTAAGAACTGCAAGAAACCCCTCACGCGCCCTAAGTATGCTATGGAGAAGGAGCTTAGACACAGGTGAGATGCCACAGTCACTAAAGCAACGGATATAGCCCCACTACATAAAGGTGGCAGCAAAGCAGTAGCTAAGAACTATAGACCAGTAGCTTTACATCCCACATCATAAAATTTTTTGAAAGAGTTTTAAGAAGCAGGATTTCAAACCACTTGGACTCCCAACAATTACGTAATCCAGAGCAACATGGGTTTAGAGCAGGTCGCTCCTGCCTCTCGCAACTACTGGACCACTATGATATGGTCTTGGATGCACTGGAAAACAAACAGAATGCAGATGTAGTACACATAGATTTTGCAAAAGCTTTTGACAAGTGCGATCATAGTGTAATAGCACACAAAATACGTGCTAAATGGATAACGGGCAAAGTTGGCAGATGGATTTTCAACTTTTTAACAAATCGAACACAAAGAGTAGCGGTAAACAGAGTTAAATCGGAAGCTGCCATAGTGAAGATCTCTGTTCCACAAGGCACAGTACTCGCACCTATCCTGTTCCTCATCCTCATATCAGACATAGAGATGTAATCCATAGCACCGTATCATCCTTTGCAGACGATACTAGGATCTGCACGAGTGTGTCAAATCTCCAAGAAGATATAGACCAAGTTATCCAATGGGCAACAGAGAACAATATGATGTTCAATGAGGACAAATTCCAACTACTCCGTTATGGAAAACTGGAGTAAATAATAACTAGAACTGAGTATACTACAAACTCTGATCACACAGTAGAGCGGAAAAGTAATGTGAAGGACCTGGGAGTGGTAATGTCTGAGGATCTCACCTTCAAAGATCACAACGGTGCATCTATCACAGCTGCGAGGAAACATAGGATGGATAATGAGAACATTAAAGACAAGAGATGCTAAGCCAGTGATGATCCTTTTTTAAATCACTCGTTCTCTCTAGGCTGGAATACTGCTGTACATTACCATCTCCATTCAAGGAAGGTGAAATTGCAGATCTAGATAATGTAAAGAGAACTTTACAGCACATATAAGTTCCATCAAACACCTTAACTACTGGGAACACTTGGAAGCACTTGACCTGTGCTCAGACCTCGACAACATTATTATCAAAGATTTGTTAAGTTATACCATGAATTAAGGAAAGATCCTGGACTTCACCTTACGAAAGAAAGCAAATGTGATATTAATTATAGACAAGTTAGATTATAGTGGAAAAATAAACATGTTATTAGAAAACAGGGAACTTAGGTGCCTCTTAAATAATGTCGAAGGTGAAGTGAAAGATTTAGAAGACGTTGAAGATGACTGGATCCACTAGTAGAATTACAAGGATCATCTTACTTCACGTAACTACTAGTTATGGTGAGAAGGTTGGTGTCCAGAGGGAACTGTCTTCTTCACGTAACTACTAGTTATGGTGAGAAGGTTGGTGTCCAGAGGGAACTGTCTTCTTCACGTAACTACTAGTTATGGTGAGAAGGTTGGTGTCCAGAGGGAACTGTCTTCACGTAACTACTAGTTATGGTGAGAAGGTTGGAGTCCAGAGGGAACTGTCTTCTTCTACTAGTGAATCCCCTGCCACATCTTCATCTCAGCTTCGACAGTATTTAAGACTGTTGCACTTGCTGTCTCTGTATTTGAAGAAGTCTACTATGAAGGCGTAACGTTTCGTCAGTTGCGCCAGCCACCCAGCCACCCACCCAGCCACCCACCCAGCCACCCAGCCACCCAGCCAGCCAGCCAGCCAGCCACCCAGCCAGTCAGCCAGCCACCCAGCCAGCCACCCAGCCACCCAGCCAGCCACCCAGCCAGCCACCCAGCCAGCCACCCAGCCAGCCAGCCATCAAGCCACTCAGCCACCCAGTCACCAAGCCAACCAGACAGCCACACAGCCAGCCAGCCACCCAGCAGGCCACCCAGCCACCCAACCAGTCACCCAGCCACCCACCCAGCCACCCAGCCACCCAGCCAGCCAGCCAGCCAGCCACCCAGCCAGCCACCCAGCCAGCCAGCCAGCCACCCAGCCAGCCACCCAGCCAGCCACCCAGCCACCCAGCCAGCCACCCAGCCAGCCAGCCACCCAGCCAGCCAGCCACCCAGCCAGCCACCCAGCCAGCCACCCAGCCAGCCAGCCACCCAGCCAGCCACTCAGCCACCCACCCAGCCAGCCAGCCACCCAGCCACCCAGCCACCCAACCAGCCAGCCACCCAGCCACCCAACCAGCCAGCCAGCCACCCAGCCAGCCACCCAGCCAGCCACCCAGCCAGCCACCCAGCCACCCAACCAGCCAGCCAGCCACCCAACCAGCCAGCCAGCCAGCCACCCACCCAGCCAGCCAGCCACCCAGCCAGCCACCCAGCCACCCGCCCAGCCACCCAGCCAGCCAGCCAGCTCACCGCTGACAAGGTTACTTTTACAGTACCTGGAGGGAAGAGGTGTTTGGAAGAGTGGTCATAACATGTCAGGTTCTCCCCTCCCCTTCTCCCCTCTCTCCATCTCCCCCTTGACCTGACCTCCCCCGGTGACCCAGAAAGCGAGAGGACGGAGGGGGGGGGGGTTACGTCACTTGACCTGGTTTTCCCTGCTGGTCTGCCCTGGT
>NC_091298.1:63947667-63950167 GCF_038502225.1 Cherax quadricarinatus
GTAGACCTCAGGATGTGCATGTCTTAAGGGGTGACATGATATATCATGTCACCCCTCTTAAAGACATGCACATCCTGAGGTCTACCCATCAGCCTTTTATCTATCAATACAAAGTCTAACAAACTGCTTCTCTCTCTCTCTCTCTCTCTCTCTCTCTCTCTCTCTCTCTCTCTCTCTCTCTCTCTCTCTCTCTCTCTCTCTCTCTCTCTGTGTGTGTGTGTGTGGGTGTCTCTTTGTCTTTCCCTCTGTGTGTCTCTGTGTCTGCCTCTGTCTGTCTGCCTCTGTCTGTCTGCCTCTGTCTGTCTGTCTCTCTGTCTCTCTGTCTGTCTCTCTCTCTCTCTCTCTCTCTCTCTCTCTCTCTCTCTCTCTCTCTCTCGTTGTCTCTGTCTCTCCCCTCTGTGTGTGTGTGTGTCTGTGTCTGCCTGTCTCTCTCTCTCTCTCTAACCTCATTTTTTCTCCACTTTCTCACTTTTATCTATATTTTTCTTCCGTTCTCCTTTCACGACTTTTCTCTTACTCACTTTCTCATTTTAACCACCTGTCTTACTCTCTTTTTTTCTCTCTCTTACGTAGACTTTCATGTCTGTGTGTACCAGCATTGATGTACTTGTGTGTACGTTTGAGTAGCATTGATGTACTTGTGTGTACGTTTGAGTAACATTGATGTACTTGTGTGTACGTTTGAGTAGCATTGATGTACTTGTGTGTACGTTTGAGTAGCATTGATGTACTTGTGTGTACGTTTGAGTAACATTGATGTACTTGTGTGTACGTTTGAGTAGCATTGATGTACTTGTGTGTACGTTTGAGTAACATTGATGTACTTGTGTGCACGTTTGAGTAACATTGTTGTACTTGTGTGTACGTTTGAGTAGCATTGATGTACTTGTGTGTACGTTTGAGTAGCATTGATGTACTTGTGTGTACGTTTGAGTAGCATTGATGTACTTGTGTGTACGTTTGAGTAGCATTGATGTACTTGTGTGTACGTTTGAGTAGCATTGATGTACTTGCGTGTACGTTTGAGTAGCATTGATGTACTTGTGTGTACGTTTGAGTAGCATTAATGTACTTGTGTGTACGTTTGTGTAACATTGATGTACTTGCGTGTACGTTTGAGTAGCATTAATGTACTTGTGTGTACGTTTGTGTAACATTGATGTAATTGCGTGTACGTTTGTGTAACATTGATGTACTTGCGTGTACGTTTGAGTAGCATTAATGTACTTGTGTGTACGTTTGTGTAACATTGATGTACTTGCGTGTACGTTTGAGTAGCATTAATGTACTTGTGTGTACGTTTGACTGATTTTAACTCATGTTGATATACGATACCTTCCTGATCCCGTGTGCGTCTACCAGGTTAATCTAGAGTAACGTACACAGATGTACACGCGACGCAGTGTGTGTGTACATATACGCTACTCACTCGTACCACACACACACACACACACACACACACACACACACACACACACAACACACACACCACACACACACAACACACAACACACAACACACAACACACACACACACACACAACACACAACACACACACAACACACACAACACAAACACAACACACACACAACACAAAACACACACACTCACACACAACACAAACAAAACACACACACAACACACACACACTCACACACACACACCACACACACACATACAAACACACACTCACACACACACACACACACACACACACACACACACACACACACACACACACACACACACAACACACACAACACACACACACAACACACACACAACACACACACAACACACACACAACACACACAACACACACAACACACACACAACACACACAACACACACACAACACACACACAACACACAACACACAACACACAACACACAACACAAACACACACACACACACACAACACACACCACACACACCACACACACACACACACACACACACACACACACACACACACACACACACACACACACACACACACACACAGTAGTGCAGATATCGAGGACATCGCATATGAAAGACCCCTTGGGGCCAGTGACCATGTGGTTTTAAGCTTCGAATACACAGTAGAGCTACAAGTGGAGGGAGAAGCAGGAAGGCCAGGACGAATGAAGCCAAACTACAAGAAAGGGGACTACACAGGAATGAGGAACTACCTGAACGGGGTTCAGTGGAACAGAGAACTGGCAGGGAAGCCAGTTAATGAGATGATGGAATATGTAGCAACAAAATGCAAGGAGGCTGAGGAGAGGTTTGTACCCAAGGGTAACAGGAGTAATGAAAAAGCCAGGATGAGCCCATGGTTTACCCAAAGGTGCAGGGAGGCAAAAACCAAGTGTGCTAGGGAATGGAAGAAATATAGAAGGCAAAGGACCCAGGAGAATAAGGAGAACAGTCGTAGAGCCAGAAACGAATATGCACAGATAAGAAGGGAGGCCCAAAGACAATATGAAAATGACATAGCAGCGAAAGCCAAATCTG
>NC_091298.1:63955167-64000167 GCF_038502225.1 Cherax quadricarinatus
GTCTTGAAAAGATTGATGAACTGATGTCATCAACTCCGGGCTGAGGGACTGACCACCTCAAACACGATTTCTCCAAGCTTGATGGACTGATTACATCTTCATTCCACCACTGTCTCTGTATTTGACTGAAAATGCCTGCCGTGTCTTGCCATGGTGTTGGATACAGTTACATAACACATAATGGAAGATACAATAGCAGTGTAACAACATAACACAAACTGATAGATACAGTAACATGACACACTGGTAGATACAGTAACATGACACACTGATAGATACAGTAACATGACACACTGATAGATACAGTAACATGACACACTGATAGATACAGTAACATGACACACTGATAGATACAGTAACATGACACACTGATAGATACAGTAACATGACACACTGATAGATACAGTAACATGACACACTGATAGATACAGTAACATGACACACTGATAGATACAGTAACATGACACACTGATAGATACAGTAACATGACACACTGATAGATACAGTAACATGACACACTGATAGATACAGTAACATGACACACTGATAGATACAGTAACATGACACACTGATAGATACAGTAACATGACACACTGATAGATACAGTAACATGACACACTGATAGATACAGTAACATGACACAGTGATAGATACAGTAACATGACACAGTGATAGATACAGTAACATGACACAGTGATAGATAAAGTAACATGACACACACTGATATATACAATAACATAACACATAGTCCTTAGATACAATAACATGACACATTGTGTTAAATACAGTAACATGACAGTGTTAAATACACTAACATGACACATAGTGTTAAATACACTAACATGACACAGTGTTAAATACACTAACATGACACACAGTGTTAGGTACACTAACATGACACACAGTGTTAGGTACACTAACATGACACACAGTGTTAGGTACACTAACATGACACAGTGATAGATACAGTAACATGACAGTGATAGATACAGTAACATGACACAGTGATAGATACAGTAACATGACACAGTGATAGATACAGTAACATGACACAGTGATAGATACAGTAACATGACACAGTGATAGATACAGTAACATGACACAGTGATAGATACAGTAACATGACACAGTGATAGATACAGTAACATGACACAGTGATAGATACAGTAACATGACAGTGATAGATACAGTAACATGACACAGTGATAGATACAGTAACATGACACAGTGATAGATACAGTAACATGACACAGTGTTAGGTACACTAACATGACACACAGTGTTAGGTACACTAACATGACACAGTGTTAGATACACTAACATGACACATGTGTTAGATACACTAACATGACACACAGTGTTAGATACACTAACATGACACAGTGATAGATACAGTAACATGACACAGTGATAGATACAGTAACATGACAGTGTTAAATACACTAACATGACACATAGTGTAAATACACTAACATGACAGTGTTAAATACACTAACATGACACAGTGATAGTGTTAAAGTACACTAACATGACACAGTGTTAAATACACTAACATGACACAGTGTTAAATACACTAACATGACACAGTGTTAAATACACTAACATGACACAGTGTAAATACAGTAACATGACACAGTGATAGATACAGTAACATGACACAGTGATAGATACAGTAACATGACACAGTGATAGATACAGTAACATGACGCAGTGATAGATACAGTAACATGACACATTGATAGATACAGTAACATGACGCAGTGATAGATACAGTAACATGACACAGTGATAGATACAGTAACATGACACAGTGATAGATACAGTAACATGACACACACTGATATATACAATAACATAACACATAGTCCTTAGATACAATAACATGACACATTGTGTTAAATACAGTAACATGGCAGTGTTAATAACAACATGACACAGTGTTAAATACACTAACATGACACAGTGTTAAATACACTAACATGACACACAGTGTTAGGTACACTAACATGACACACAGTGTTAGGTACACTAACATGACACACAGTGTTAGGTACACTAACATGACACACAGTGTTAAATACACTAACATGACACACAGTGTTAGGTACACTAACATGACACACAGTGTTAGGTACACTAACATGACACACAGTGTTAGGTACACTAACATGACACACAGTGTTAGGTACACTAACATGACACACAGTGTTAGGTACACTAACATGACACACAGTGTTAGGTACACTAACATGACAGTGTTAAATACACTAACATGACACACAGTGTTAGGTACACTAACATGACACACAGTGTTAGGTACACTAACATGACACACAGTGTTAAATACACTAACATGACACAGTGTTAAATACACTAACATGACACAGTGTTAAATACACTAACATGACACATAGTGTTAAATACACTAACATGACAGTGTTAAATACACTAACATGACACACAGTGTTAAATACACTAACATGACACACAGTGTTAAATACACTAACATGACACATAGTGTTAAATACACTAACATGACACACAGTGTTAAATACACTAACATGACACACAGTGTTAAATACACTAACATGACACAGTGTTAAATACACTAACATGACACATAGTGTTAAATACACTAACATGACAGTGTTAAATACACTAACATGACACAGTGTTAAATACACTAACATGACACATAGTGTTAAATACACTAACATGACAGTGTTAATACACTAACATGACACAGTGTTAAATACACTAACATGACAGTGTTAATACACTAACATGACACACTGTTAAATACACTAACATGACACAGTGTTAAATACACTAACATGACACACAGTGTTAGGTACACTAACATGACACACAGTGTTAGGTACACTAACATGACACACAGTGTTAGGTACACTAACATGACACACAGTGTTAAATACACTAACATGACACACAGTGTTAGGTACACTAACATGACACACAGTGTTAGGTACACTAACATGACACACAGTGTTAAATACACTAACATGACACACAGTGTTAAATACACTAACATGACACACAGTGTTAGGTACACTAACATGACACACAGTGTTAGGTACACTAACATGACACACAGTGTTAGGTACACTAACATGACACACAGTGTTAGGTACACTAACATGACACACAGTGTTAGGTACACTAACATGACACACAGTGTTAGGTACACTAACATGACACACAGTGTTAGGTACACTAACATGACACACAGTGTTAGGTACACTAACATGACACACAGTGTTAGGTACGAACATAACTGACATTTACACTGGATAAATTAGGTGATCTATAATTAACAATTATACAACATGAGGTTGATATAATGGGGTGGCTACTGCCCTTCTGTCAGTAGGTCAGTGTGGTAATTATACCGCTGGTTACTGAGCCTCAGCCACACCCTTCCAGAGGTAGGTACCTTCATGATCTCTCAATACCTGAGGTACCGTAGATGGTACCTTCATGCTCTCTCAATACCTGAGGTACCGTAGATGGTACCTTCATGCTCTCCACCTGAGGTACCGTAGATGGTACCTTCATGCTCTCTACCTGAGGTACTGTAGATGGTACCTTCATGCTGTCTACCTGAGGTACCGTAGATGGTACCTTCATGCTCTCTACCTGAGGTACTGTAGATGGTACCTTCATGCTCTCTACCTGAGGTACTGTAGATGGTACCTTCATGCTCTCTACCTGAGGTACTGTAGATGGTATCTTCATGCTCTCTACCTGAGGTACCGTAGATGGTATCTTCATGCTCTCTACCTGAGGTACCGTAGATGGTACCTTCATGCTCTCTACCTGAGGTACCGTAGATGGTACCTTCATGCTCTCTACCTGAGGTACCGTAGATGGTATCTTCATGCTCTCTACCTGAGGTACCGTAGATGGTATCTTCATGCTCTCTACCTGAGGTACCGTAGATGGTATCTTCATGCTCTCTACCTGAGGTACCGTAAATGGTATCTTCATGCTCTCTACCTGAGGTACCGTAGATGGTATCTTCATGCTCTCTACCTGAGGTACCGTAGATGGTATCTTCATGCTCTCTACCTGAGGTACCGTAGATGGTATCTTCATGCTCTCTACCTGAGGTACCGTAAATGGTATCTTCATGCTCTCTACCTGAGGTACCGTAGATGGTATCTTCATGCTCTCTACCTGAGGTACCGTAGATGGTATCTTCATGCTCTCTACCTGAGGTACCGTAGATGGTATCTTCATGCTCTCTACCTGAGGTACCGTAGATGGTACCTTCATGATCTCTACCTGAGGTACCGTAAATGGTATCTTCATGCTCTCTACCTGAGGTACCGTAGATGGTATCTTCATGCTCTCTACCTGAGGTACCGTAGATGGTATCTTCATGCTCTCTACCTGAGGTACCGTAAATGGTATCTTCATGCTCTCTACCTGAGGTACCGTAGATGGTATCTTCATGCTCTCCACCTGAGGTACCGTAGATGGTATCTTCATGCTCTCTACCTGAGGTACCGTAAATGGTATCTTCATGCTCTCTACCTGAGGTACCGTAGATGGTATCTTCATGCTCTCTACCTGAGGTACCGTAGATGGTATCTTCATGCTCTCTACCTGAGGTACCGTAGATGGTACGTTCATGCTCTCCACCTGAGGCACCGTAGATGGTACGTTCATGCTCTCCACCTGAGGCACCGTAGATGGTACGTTCATGCTCTCCACCTGAGGCACCGTAGATGGTACGTTCATGCTCTCCACCTGAGGTACCGTAGATGGTATCTTTATGCTCTCTACCTGAGGCACCGTAGATGGTACGTTCATGCTCTCTACCTGAGGTACCGTAGATGGTATCTTTATGCTCTCTACCTGAGGCACCGTAGATGGTACGTTCATGCTCTCCACCTGAGGCACCGTAGATGGTACGTTCATGCTCTCCACCTGAGGCACCGTAGATGGTACGTTCATGCTCTCCACCTGAGGTACCGTAGATGGTACGTTCATGCTCTCCACCTGAGGCACCGTAGATGGTAAGTTCATGCTCTCTACCTGAGGCACCGTAGATGGTACGTTCATGCTCTCTACCTGAGGTACCGTAGATGGTATCTTTATGCTCTCTACCTGAGGCACCGTAGATGGTACGTTCATGCTCTCCACCTGAGGCACCGTAGATGGTACGTTCATGCTCTCCACCTGAGGCACCGTAGATGGTACGTTCATGCTCTCCACCTGAGGCACCGTAGATGGTACGTTCATGCTCTCCACCTGAGGCACCGTAGATGGTACGTTCATGCTCTCCACCTGAGGCACCGTAGATGGTACGTTCATGCTCTCCACCTGAGGCACCGTAGATGGTACGTTCATGCTCTCTACCTGAGGTACCGTAGATGGTACGTTCATGCTCTCCACCTGAGGTACCGTAGATGGTACGTTCATGCTCTCCACCTGAGGTACCGTAGATGGTATCTTCATGCTCTCCACCTGAGGTACCGTAGATGGTACGTTCATGCTCTCCACCTGAGGTACCGTAGATGGTACGTTCATGCTCTCCACCTGAGGTACCGTAGATGGTACGTTCATGCTCTCCACCTGAGGTACCGTAGATGGTATCTTCATGCTCTCCACCTGAGGTACCGTAGATGGTACGTTCATGCTCTCCACCTGAGGTACCGTAGATGGTACGTTCATGCTCTCCACCTGAGGTACCGTAGATGGTACGTTCATGCTCTCCACCTGAGGTACCGTAGATGGTATCTTCATGCTCTCCACCTGAGGTACCGTAGATGGTATCTTCATGCTCTCCACCTGAGGTACCGTAGATGGTATCTTCATGCTCTCCACCTGAGGTACCGTAGATGGTATCTTCATGCTCTCCACCTGAGGTACCGTAGATGGTATCTTCATGCTCTCCACCTGAGGTACCGTAGATGGTATCTTCATGCTCTCCACCTGAGGTACCGTAGATGGTATCTTCATGCTCTCCACCTGAGGTACCGTAGATGGTATCTTCATGCTCTCCACCTGAGGTACCGTAGATGGTATCTTCATGCTCTCTACCTGAGGTACCGTAGATGGTACCTTCATGATCTCCCATTCAACACCTTTGTCATCAAAGATTTGTTAAGTTACACTATGACTTAAGGAAAGATTCCCAAACATCACCTTAGGAAACAGATCAAATACTATAGCAATTGTAGACGAGGTAGATTATAGTGGAAAATGTACTTGTTATTAGAAGACGGGGGGGATTTAAGATTCCAGTCTCATAAACCATACCACGGGTGGGGTTAGAACCCCCTATCAGAGAGTCAGTAAACTCCAGACCGATGCGTTAGCCGTTGGACCAGTTTTGTGACTGATCGCTGATTCTAACCCCCCACCCGTGGTATGGTTTGTAATCTTGTCATTACGATTTCGCGAGTCATTCCAGTCTCATGCTTCACCTTCATGGCGTTCCAGACCATGGAACTGAACTCTTCTCCAGGCTCAGGGACTGGTCATCCTGTACCCTCATGGCGTTCCAGACCATGGAACTGAACTCTTCTCCAGGCTCAGGGACTGGTCATGCTTCACCCTCATGGCATTCCAGACCATGGAATTGAACTCTTTTCCAGGCTCAGGGACTGGCCATGCTTCACCTTCATGGCGTTCCAGACCATGGAATTGAACTCTTCTCCAGGCTCAGGGACTGGCCATGCTTCACCTTCATGGCGTTCCAGACCATGGAATTGAACTCTTCTCCAGGCTCAGGGACTGGCCATGCTTCACCTTCATAGCGTTCCAGACCATGGAACTGAACTCTTCTCCAGGCTCAGGGACTGGCCATGCTTCACCTTCATGGCGTTCCAGACCATGGAACTGAACTCTTCTCCAGGCTCAGGGACTGGCCATGCTTCACCTTCATGGCGTTCCAGACCATGGAATTGAACTCTTCTCCAGGCTCAGGGACTGGCCATGCTTCACCTTCATGGCGTTCCAGACCATGGAATTGAACTCTTCTCCAGGCTCAGGGACTGGCCATGCTTCACCTTCATAGCGTTCCAGACCATGGAACTGAACTCTTCTCCAGGCTCAGGGACTGGCCATGCTTCACCTTCATGGCGTTCCAGACCATGGAATGGTGGTGGATGTGGGTGGATAGGGAAGTGGATGTGGGTGGATAGGGAGGTGGATGTGGGTGGATAGGGAGGTGGATGTGGGTGGATAGGGAGGTGGATGTGGGTGGATAGGGAGGTGGATGTGGGTGGATAGGGTGGTGGATATGGGAGGATAGGGTGGTGGATAGGGAGGTGGATGTGGGTGGATAGGGTGGTGGATGTGGGTGGATAGGAAGGTGCATGTGGGTGGATAGGGTGGTGGATGTGGGAGGATAGGGAGGTGCATGTGGGTGGATAGGGTGGTGGATGTGGGAGGATAGGAAGGTGCATGTGGGTGGATAGGTGGATGTGGGTGGATAGGGAGGTGGATGTGGGTGGATAGGGTGGTGGATGTGGGAGGATAGGGTGGTGGATGTGGGTGGATAGGGTGGTGGATGTGGGAGGATAGGGTGGTGGATAGGGAGGTGGATGTGGGTGGATAGGGTGGTGGATGTGGGAGGATAGGGAGGTGGATGTAGGTGGATAGGGAGGTGGATGTGGGTGGATAGGGAGGTGGATGTGGGTGGATAGGGTGGTGGATGTGGGAGGATAGGGAGGTGCATGTGGGTGGATAGGGTGGTGGATGTGGGAGGATAGGGAGGTGCATGTGGGTGGATAGGGTGGTGGATGTGGGAGGATAGGGAGGTGCATGTGGGTGGATAGGGTGGTGGATGTGGGAGGATAGGAAGGTGCATGTGGGTGGATAGGGTGGTGGATGTGGGAGGATAGGGAGGTGCATGTGGGTGGATAGGGTGGTGGATGTAGGAGGATAGGGAGGTGCATGTGGGTGGCTAGGGTGGTGGATGTGGGAGGATAGGGAGGTGCATGTGGGTGGCTAGGGTGGTGGATGTGGGAGGATAGGGAGGTGCATGTGGGTGGCTAGGGTGGTGGATGTGTGAGGATAGGGAGGTGCATGTGGGTGGATAGGGTGGTGGATGTAGGAGGATAGGGAGGTGCATGTGGGTGGCTAGGGTGGTGGATGTGGGAGGATAGGGAGGTGCATGTGGGTGGCTAGGGTGGTGGATGTGGGAGGATAGGGAGGTGCATGTGGGTGGCTAGGGTGGTGGATGTGGGAGGATAGGGAGGTGCATGTGGGTGGCTAGGGTGGTGGATGTGTGAGGATAGGGAGGTGCATGTGGGTGGCTAGGGTGGTGGATGTGGGAGGATAGGGAGGTGCATGTGGGTGGCTAGGGTGGTGGATGTGGGAGGATAAGGAGTTGCATGTGGGTGGCTAGGGTGGTGGATGTGGGAGGATAGAGAGGTGCATGTGGGTGGATAGGGTGGTGGATGTAGGAGGATAGAGAGGTGCATGTGGGTGGCTAGGGTGGTGGATGTAGGAGGATAGGGAGGTGCATGTGGGTGGCTAGGGTGGTGGATGTAGGAGGATAGGGAGGTGCATGTGGGTGGCTAGGGTGGTGGATAGTAAGGACAGGTCAGGTATCAGCGTCCTTGTAATAACTTTCTCTCCAGGTTCCTCATGTTCTTGCTGCAACAATTATTTCCTCTCCCTCTCACCTGTGCTGCTGCTGGGATAGGAGGAGGACAGGGAAGGGTAGGAGAAGGAAGCAAGGACAAAGGATGAGGTAGAAGGAGGACAAGGAAGGGTAGAAGGAGGAGATTTAAACCACCCTGTTTTATCTAATTTCTTTGTGGTATTGTCTTGAGGTTTTTCGCTTGAAAGACACCGTTCCCGTCTCTCCTTCCTTCCTTCCTTCTTTCTTTCCTTCTCCTCTTTCCTTCCCTTATCTCTTACTCCATGTCTCCCTTTTGATTTCTCCTTGTCTCCACCACTACCACTACTGTCATCACTACCACCATCACCACCAACCTGCAGCAACAACACTATCAACAGCAGCAACAACACTAGCAACAACAGCAACAACACTAGCAACAACAAACAACACTAGCAACAGCAACAACACTAGCAACAGCAACAGCAACACTAGCAACAGCAACAACACTAGCAACAGCTACAACAACACTAGCAACAGCTACAACACTAGCAACAACAACACTAGCAACAACAGCAACACTAGCAACAGCAACAACACTAGCAACAGCAGCAACAACACTAGCAACAGCAACAACAACACTAGCAACAGCAGCAACAACACTAGCAACAGCAACAACAACACTAGCAACAGCAACAACAACACTAGCAACAGCAAAAACACTAGCAACAACAACACTAGCAGCAGCAGCAGCAACAACAACAATTGCAACAGCAACAACACTAGCAACAGCAGCAACAACAATTGCAACAGCAACAACAGTAGCAGCAGCAGCAACAACACTAGCAACAGCAACAACACTAGGAACAGCAACAACAGTAGCAGCAGCAGCAACGACACTAGCAACAGTAGCAACAACAGTAGCAGCAGCAGCAACAACACTAGCAACAGCAACAACAAGCAACAGCAGCAACAACACTAGCAACAGCAACAACAGTAGCAGCAGCAGCAACAATAGCAACAGCAACAACACTAGCAACAGCAACAACAGTAGCAGCAGCAGCAACGACACTAGCAACAGTAGCAACAACAGTAGCAACAGCAGCAACGACACTAGCAACAGTAGCAACAACAGTAGCAGCAGCAGCAACAACACTAGCAACAGCAACAACAAGCAACAGCAGCAACAACACTAGCAACAGCAACAACAGTAGCAGCAGCAGCAACAACACTAGTAACAGCAACAACAGCAGCAGCAACAACACTAGCAACAACAACAACAGTAGCAGCAGCAGCAACAACAGTAGCAGCAGCAGCAACAACACTAGCAACAGTAACAACAGTAGCAGCATCAGCAACAACAGTAGCAGCAGCAGCAGCAGCAACAACACTAGCAACAGGAACAGCAACAGCAACAACAGAAGCAACAGCAGCAACAACACTAGCAACAGTAACAACTGTAGCAGCAGCAACAACACTAGCAACAGGAACAACAGTAGCAGCAGCAACAACACTAGCAACAACAGTAGCAGCAGCAGCAACAACAGTAGCAGCAACAGCAACAACACTAGCAACAGCAGCAACAACAACACTAGCAACAGCAACAACAGCAGCAAGAGCAACAACAGTAGCAGCAGCAACAGCAACAACAGCAGCAGCAACAACACTAGCAACAGCAGCACAACACTAGCAACAGCAGCACAACACTAGCAACAGCAACAACAACACTAGCAACAGCAACAACAACACTAGCAACAGCAGCACAACACTAGCAACAGCAACAACAACACTAGCAACAGCAGCACAACACTAGCAACAGCAGCACAACACTAGCAACAGCAACAACAACACTAGCAACAGCAGCACAACACTAGCAACAGCAACAACAACACTAGCAACAGCAACAACAACACTAGCAACAGCAGCACAACACTAGCAACAGCAACAACAACACTAGCAACAGCAACAACAACACTAGCAACAGCAGCACAACACTAGCAACAGCAACAACACTAGCAACAGCAGCACAACACTAGCAACAGCAGCAACAACACTAGCAACAGCAACAACACTAACAGCAGCAGCAACAATAGCAACAGCAGCAGCAGCAACAGCACTAGCAACAGCAGCACAACACTAGCAACAGAAGCAACAACACTAGCAACAGCAACAACAGTAGCAGCAGCAGCAACAACACTAGCAACAGCAACACCACTAGCAACAGCAGCACAACAGTAGCAACAGCCACAACAGTAGCAACAGCAGCAATAACACTAGCAACAGCAGCACGACACTAGCAA
Organism: Cherax quadricarinatus; assembly: GCF_038502225.1. Taxonomy (NCBI): domain Eukaryota; kingdom Metazoa; phylum Arthropoda; class Malacostraca; order Decapoda; family Parastacidae; genus Cherax; species Cherax quadricarinatus. The sequence goes on from NC_091298.1 coordinate 63,966,067, forward strand.
CAGCAACAACAGTAGCAGCAGCAATAACACTAGCAACAGCAACAATACTAGCAACAGCAGCAACAATACTAGCAACAGCAGTAACAATAGCAACAGCAACAACAGTAGCAGCAACAACACTAGCAACAACACTAGCAACAGCAACAACAGTAGCAGCAACAACACTAGCAACAGCAATAACACTAGCAACAGCAACAACAGTAGCAACAGCAACAACAGTAGCAGCAACAACACTAGCAACAGCAACAACAGTAGCAGCAACAGCAATAACAGTAGCAGCAGCAGCAACAACACTAGCAACAGCAACAACAGTAGCAGCAACAACACTAGCAACAGCAACAACAGTAGCAGCAACAACACTAGCAACAGTAACAATAGTAGCAGCAACAACACTAGCAACAGCAATAACAGTAGCAGCAGCAGCAGCAATAACAACAGTAGCAGCAACAATAGCAACAGCAACAACAGTAGCAGCAACAATAGCAACAGCAACAACAGTAGCAGCAACAACACTAGCAACAGCAATAACAGTAGCAGCAACAACAGTAGCAGCAACAGCAACAGCAGCAACAATAGCAACAACACTAGCAACAGTAACAACAGCAGCAACAACAAAACTAGCAGAAGCAACAACACTAGCAACAGAAATAACAGCAGAAGCAACAACAAAACTAGCAGAAGCAACAACACTAGCAACAGGAACAACACTAGCAACAGCAACAACACTAGCAACAGTAACAGCAGCAACACTAGCAACAGTAACAACAGCAGCAACAACACTAGCAACAGTAACAACAGCAGCAACAACACTAGCAACAATAGCAACAGCAACAACAGTAGCAGCAACAACAGTAGCAGCAACAACAGTAGCAGCAACAGCAACAGCAGCAACAATAGCAACAACACTAGCAACAGTAACAACAGCAGCAACAACACTAGCAACAGCAATAACAGCAGCAGCAACAACAAAACTAGCAGAAGCAACAACACTAGCAACAGCAATAACAGCAGAAGCAACAACAAAACTAGCAGAAGCAACAACACTAGCAACACCAATTACAGCAGCAGCAGCAACAACACTAGCAACACCAATTACAGCAGCAGCAGCAACAACACTAGCAACACCAATTACAGCAGCAGCAGCAACAACACTAGCAACAGGAACAACACTAGCAACAGTAACAGCAGCAACAACACTAGCAACAGTAACAACACTAGCAACAGTAACAGCAGCAACAACACTAGCAACAGCAACAACACTAGCAACAGTAACAGCAGCAACAACACTAGCAACAGTAACAACACTAGCAACAGTAACAGCAGCAACAACACTAGCAACAGTAACAACAGCAGCAACAACACTAGCAACAATAGCAACAGCAACAACAGTAGCAGCAACAACACTAGCAACAATAGCAACAGCAACAACAGTAGCAGCAACAACACTAGCAACAGCAATAACAGTAGCAGCAACAACACTAGCAACAGCAATAACAGTAGCAGCAATATCATTAGCAACTGCAACAGCAACAACAGTAGCAGCAGCAACAGTAACAACAGTAGCAGCAACAATAGCAACAGCAATAACAGCAGACGCAACAACAGTAGCAGCAACAACAACAGTAGCAGCAACACCACTAGCAACAGCAACAACAATAGCAGCAACAATAGCAACAGCAAGAACAGTAGCAGCAACAACACTAGCAGAAGCAACAACACTAGCAACAGAAATAACAGCAGAAGCAACAAAAAACTAGCAGAAGCAACAACACTAGCAACACCAATTACAGCAGCAGCAACAACAGTAGCAGCAACAACAACAGTAGCAGCAACAACACTAGCAACAGCAACAACAATAACAGCAACACTAGCAACAGCAAGAACAGTAGCAGCAACAACACTAGCAACAGCAATAACAGTAGCAGCAACAACACTAGCAACAGCAATAACAGTAGCAGCAACAACACTAGCAACAGCAACAACAGTAGCAGCAACAATAGCAACAGCAACAACAGTAGCAGCAACAACACTAGCAACAGCAATAACAGTAGCAGCAGCAACAACACTAGCAACAGGAACAACAACACTATCAGCAGCAACAACAACAGTAGCAATAACAACACTAGCAACAGCAACAACACTAGCAACAGTAACAGCAGCAACAACACTAGCAACAGTAACAACACTAGCAACAGTAACAGCAGCAACAACACTAGCCACAGTAACAACAGCAGCAACAACACTAGCAACAGTAACAACACTAGCAACAGTAACAGCAGCAACAACACTAGCAACAGCAACAACACTAGCAACAGTAACAGCAGCAACAACACTAGCAACAGTAACAACACTAGCAACAGTAACAGCAGCAACAACACTAGCAACAGTAACAACACTAGCAACAGTAACAGCAGCAACAACACTAGCCACAGTAACAACAGCAGCAACAACACTAGCAGCAGCAGCAACAACACTAGCAACAACAACAGTAGCAGCAGCAACAACAACAGTGGCAACAACAACAACAACAGTAATAGCCAGATACTATGGTCACACAAAAGAAGAAACATTTACCATCATTCATTCAGTGACTGTGGTCTTGCCAGAAGATTGTTGACGTCACAATCCAGACGATGACGTTGCCAGCTGTGGCTGACCATTGATCTCCAGTGCTACCATGGTTCTTGGTCCAGCTGGTCCACTTTCTCCATTCACACCTCCAAGGTCCACTTTCTAAGTGCTCATCCTAGTTTTCTCTTTCACTCTCTCTTTCTATAATATATATATATATATATATATATATATATATATATATATATATATATATATATTATACACGTGTGTGTGTGTGTGTGTGTGTATTCTCTCTCTCTCTGGTCCAGTCTTGTAGAAAGTTACTTGGGCATGTGAAAGTGCAGGACACAAGTGTCGCAGTAAGGATGGAGGAGGAGGAAGGAAGGAGGGGAAGCAGGAAGGAAGAAGGGGAAGCAGGAAGGATGGAGGGGAAGCAGGAAGGAAGGAGGGGAGGCAGGAAGGATGGAGGGGAAGCAGGAAGGAAGAAGGGGAAGCAGGAAGGATGGAGGGGAAGCAGGAAGGAAGGAGGGGAGGCAGGAAGGATGGAGGGGAAGCAGGAAGGAAGAAGGGGAAGCAGGAAGGAAGGAGGGGAGGCAGGAAGGAAGGGCAGCAGGAGGGAAGGAGGGTAAGCAGGAAGGAAGGAGGGTAAGCAGGAGGGAAGGAGGGTAAGCAGGAGGGAAGGAGGGTAAGCAGGAGGGAAGGAGGGTAAGCAGGAGGGAAGGAGGGTAAGCAGGAGGGAAGGAGGGGAAGCAGGAAGGAAGGAGGGGAAGCAGGAAGGAAGAAGGGGAAGCAGGAAGGAAGGAGGGGAAGCAGGAAGGAAGGAGGGGAGGCATGAAGGATGGAGGGGAAGCAGGAAGGAAGAAGGGGAAGCAGGAAGGAAGGAGGGGAGGCAGGAAGGATGGAGGGGAAGCAGGAAGGAAGAAGGGGAAGCAGGAAGGAAGGAGGGGAAGCAGGAAGGAAGGAGGGGAGGCAGGAAGGAAGGAGGGGAAGCAGGAAGGAAGGAGGGGAGGCAGGAAGGAAGGAGGGGAGGCAGGAAGGATGGAGGGGAAGCAGGAAGGAAGAAGGGGAAGCAGGAAGGAAGGAGGGGAAGCAGGAAGGAAGGAGGGGAGGCAGGAAGGAAGGAGGGGAAGCAGGAAGGAAGGAGGGGAGGCAGGAAGGATGGAGGGGAAGCAGGAAGGAAGAAGGGGAAGCAGGAAGGAAGGAGGGGAAGCAGGAAGGAAGGAGGGGAGGCAGGAAGGAAGGAGGGGAAGCAGGAAGGAAGGAGGGGAGGCAGGAAGGAAGGAGGGGAGGCAGGAAGGAAGAAGGGGAAGCAGGAAGGAAGGAGGGGAAGCAGGAAGGAAGGAGGGGAAGCAGGAAGGAAGGAGGGGAAGCAGGAAGGAAGGAGGGGAAGCAGGAAGGAAGGAGGGGAAGCAGGAAGGAAGGAGGGGAGGCAGGAAGGAAGGAGGGGAAGCAGGAAGGAAGGAGGGGAAGCAGGAAGGAAGAAGGGGAAGCAGGAAGGAAGGAGGGGAAGCAGGAAGGAAGGAGGGGAAGCAGGAAGGAAGGAGGGGAAGCAGGAAGGAAGGAGGGGAGGCAGGAAGGAAGGAGGGGAAGCAGGAAGGAAGGAGGGGAGGCAGGAAGGAAGGAGGGGAAGCAGGAAGGAAGGAGGGGAAGCAGGAAGGAAGGAATGAAGGAAAGAGAAGAAGGAACAGAGTCGATGACTTGACATATATTAACGACCTAGCTGAGATGTTCCTCATTATTAGTGAGAGATAATGACACCAGATGTTCCTCATCCCTAGTGAGAGATAATGACACCAGATGTTCCTCATTATTAGTGAGAGATAATGACACCAGATGTTCCTCATCCCTAGTGAGAGATAATGACACCAGATGTTCCTCATTATTAGTGAGAGATAATGACACCAGATGTTCCTCATCACTAGTGAGAGATAATGACACCAGATGTTCCTCATCCCTAGTGAGAGATAATGACACCAGATGTTCCTCATCATTAGTGAGAGATAATGACACCAGATGTTCCTCATCATTAGTGAGAGATAATGACACCAGATGTTCCTCATCATTAGTGAGAGATAATGACACCAGATGTTCCTCATTATTAGTGAGAGATAATGACACCAGATGTTCCTCATCCCTAGTGAGAGATAATGACACCAGATGTTCCTCATTAGTGAGAGATAATGACACCAGATGTTCCTCATCACTAGTGAGAGATAATGACACCAGATGTTCCTCATCACTAGTGAGAGATAATGACACCAGATGTTCCTCATCACTAGTGAGAGATAATGACACCAGATGTTCCTCATCACTAGTGAGAGATAATGACACCAGATGTTCCTCATCACTAGTGAGAGATAATGACACCAGATGTTCCTCATCACTAGTGAGAGATAATGACACCAGATGTTCCTCATCATTAGTGAGAGATAATGACACCAGATGTTCCTCATCATTAGTGAGAGATGACACCAGATGTTCCTCATCATTAGTGAGAGATAATGACACCAGATGTTCCTCATTATTAGTGAGAGATAATGACACCAGATGTTCCTCATCACTAGTGAGAGATAATGACACCAGATGTTCCTCATCATTAGTGAGAGATAATGACACCAGATGTTCCTCATCATTAGTGAGAGATAATGACACCAGATGTTCCTCATCATTAGTGAGAGATGACACCAGATGTTCCTCATCATTAGTGAGAGATAATGACACCAGATGTTCCTCATCACTAGTGAGAGATAATGACACCAGATGTTCCTCATCACTAGTGAGAGATAATGACACCAGATGTTCCTCATCACTAGTGAGAGATAATGACACCAGATGTTCCTCATCACTAGTGAGAGATAATGACACCAGATGTTCCTCATCACTAGTGAGAGATAATGACACCAGATGTTCCTCATCACTAGTGAGAGATAATGACACCAGATGTTCCTCATCACTAGTGAGAGATAATGACACCAGATGTTCCTCATCACTAGTGAGAGATAATGACACCAGATGTTCCTCATCACTAGTGAGAGATAATGACACCAGATGTTCCTCATCCCTAGTGAGAGATAATGACACCAGATGTTCCTCATCACTAGTGAGAGATAATGACACCAGATGTTCCTCATCATTAGTGAGAGATAATGACACCAGATGTTCCTCATCATTAGTGAGAGATAATGACACCAGATGTTCCTCATCACTAGTGAGAGATGACACCAGATGTTCCTCATCACTAGTGAGAGATAATGACACCAGATGTTCCTCATCACTAGTGAGAGATAATGACACCAGATGTTCCTCATCACTAGTGAGAGATAATGACACCAGATGTTCCTCATCACTAGTGAGAGATAATGACACCAGATGTTCCTCATCACTAGTGAGAGATAATGACACCAGATGTTCCTCATCACTAGTGAGAGATAATGACACCAGATGTTCCTCATCACTAGTGAGAGATAATGACACCAGATGTTCCTCATCACTAGTGAGAGATAATGACACCAGATGTTCCTCATCACTAGTGAGAGATAATGACACCAGATGTTCCTCATCACTAGTGAGAGATAATGACACCAGATGTTCCTCATCACTAGTGAGAGATAATGACACCAGATGTTCCTCATCACTAGTGAGAGATAATGACACCAGATGTTCCTCATCACTAGTGAGAGATAATGACACCAGATGTTCCTCATCACTAGTGAGAGATAATGACACCAGATGTTCCTCATCACTAGTGAGAGATAATGACACCAGATGTTCCTCATCACTAGTGAGAGATAATGACACCAGATGTTCCTCATCACTAGTGAGAGATAATGACACCAGATGTTCCTCATCATTAGTGAGAGATAATGACACCAGATGTTCCTCATCACTAGTGAGAGACAATGACACCAGATGTTCCTCATCATTAGTGAGAGATAATGACACCAGATGTTTCTCATCATTAGTGAGAGATAATGACACCAGATGTTCCTCACTAAGCGGAAGTAACCGTATTATCCGAGTGAGGGGTGGCAGGGGGGGAGTGGCTGGTCCGTGTAAGCGGAGGTAATAATACGGTGGTTTATAAGGCTCACCTGTTAATTGGCGTTCCTGAGGGCGTTGTTTGAACCCCCTCGGGGTTTAGCGCTTCGCTGCGAATATACCAAGTAGTTCATAGCAGAGGTGTGTGTGTGTGTGTACTCACCTAATTGTGGTTGCAGGGGTCGAGACTCAGCTCCTGGCCCTGCCTCTTCACTGATCGCTACTGGGTCCTCTCTCTCTGCCTCCTGAGCTTTGTCATACCTCTTCTTAAAACTATGTATGGTTCCTGCCTCCACTACTTCACTTGCTAGGCTATTCCACTTGCTGACAACTCTATGACTGAAGAAATACTTCCTAACGTCCCTGTGACTCGTCTGAGTCTTCAGCTTCCAGTTGTGACCCCTTGTCCCTGAGTCCCCTCTCTGGAACATCCTATCTCTGTCCACCTTTTCTATTCCCCGCAGTATCTTGTATGTCGTTATCATGTCTCCCCTGACCCTTCTGTCCTCCAGTGTCGTCAGTCCGATTTCCCTTAACCTTTCCTCGTACGACATTCCCTTGAGCTCTGGGACTAGCCTTGTTGCAAACCTTTGTACTATCTCTAACTTCTTGACGTGCTTGACCAGGTGTGGGTTCCAGACTGGTGCTGCATACTCCAGTATGGGCCTAACATACACAGTGTACAGTGTCTTGAACGATTCCTTATTAAGGTATCGGAACGCTATTCTCAGGTTTGCCAGGCGCCCGTATGCTGCAGCAGTTATTTGGTTGATGTGTGCCTCCGATGATGTGCTCGGTGATATGGTCACCCCAAGGTCTTTCTCCCTGAGTGAGGTCTGTAGTCTTTGTCCACCTAGCCTATACTCTGTCTGCGGTCTTCTTTGCCCCTCCCCAATCTTCATGACTTTGCATTGGTGTGTGTGTGTGTGTGTGTGTGTGTGTGTGACAGAGAGAGATGAGAGTCATTACTCATCGCATCACGGTGTCATTATTTGCACTAAGCTAGCATGTCCTATTTCTCTCTCTCTCTCTCTCTCTCTCTCTCTCTCTCTCTCTCAAGGTTACTCACACCAGCACATCTTAAGGAACCGGGAACTTCCGCGTGAAGTTAGTGCTATTGTAGCCAGCAATAACACTGCTTATTATCCCCCCTAGTGTGTGTGTGTGTGTGTGTGTTTGTGTGTGTGTGTGTGTGTGTGTGTGTGTGTGTGTGTGTGTGTGTGTGTGTGTGTGTGTGTTGTGTGTGTTGTGTGTGTTGTGTGTGTGTGTTGTGTGTGTGTGTTGTGTGTTGTGTGTGTGTGTGTGTGTTGTGTGTGTTAATAATGTACTAGTACATATAAATACAACCACAACCTCAACAACAATCTTAATTCTACAACAACAATCTAAATAATCCTACAACAATTCCAACAACAATCCTTCAGCAATCTCAACAACAATCCTGTAACAATCACAACAGTCCTACAACAATCCTTTAACAATCACAACAGTCCTGTAACAATCACAACAGTCCTACAACAATCCTGTAACAATCACAACAGTCCTACAACAATCCTGTAACAATCACAACAGTCCTACAACAGTCCTGTAACAATCACAACAGTCCTGTAACAATCACAACAGTCCTACAACAGTCCTGTAACAATCACAACAGTCCTACAACAATCCTGTAACAATCACAACAGTCCTGTAACAATCACAACAGTCCTACAACAGTCCTGTAACAATCACAACAGTCCTACAACAATCCTGTAACAATCACAACAGTCCTACAACAATCCTGTAACAATCACAACAGTCCTGTAACAATCACAACAGTCCTGTAACAATCACAACAGTCCTACAACAATCCTGTAACAATCACAACAGTCCTGTAACAATCACAACAGTCCTACAACAATCCTGTAACAATCACAACAGTCCTACAACAATCCTGTAACAATCACAACAGTCCTGTAACAATCACAACAGTCCTACAACAATCCTGTAACAATCACAACAGTCCTGTAACAATCACAACAGTCCTACAACAGTCCTGTAACAATCACAACAGTCCTACAACAATCCTGTAACAATCACAACAGTCCTACAACAATCCTGTAACAATCACAACAGTCCTGTAACAATCACAACAGTCCTGTAACAATCACAACAGTCCTACAACAATCCTGTAACAATCACAACAGTCCTGTAACAATCACAACAGTCCTACAACAATCCTGTAACAATCACAACAGTCCTACAACAATCCTGTAACAATCACAACAGTCCTGTAACAATCACAACAGTCCTACAACAATCCTGTAACAATCACAACAGTCGTACAACAATCACCTCACATTATATACAATAGGAAGATCAATTATAGAAGATGTAGAATTATAGGAAGATGAAGGTTACTGAGTGACTGGAAACTCAGTGGCAGAAGGTGCAACACAAACTTGGTTTATACTTGTATCCCAGTATTATACCCATGGTGGCTGTATAGTCCTTGTGGCTTAGCGCTTCTTTTTGATTATAATAATATACCCATGGTGAACCTGTAGTATACCTGTGGTATACCTATAATATACATGTGGTATACTTGTAATATACCTGTGGTACCTGTAATATACCTGTAATACCCCACAACACACCCTGCAAGGGGCAGCACCCCCTCTCCCTGCAGGGGGCAGCACCCCCTCTCCCTGCAGGGGGCAGCAGCACCCCTCCCTACAGGGGGCAGCACCCCCTCTCCTTGCAGGGGGGCAGCACCCCCTCTCCCTGCAGGGGGCAGCACCCCCTCTCCTTGCAGGGGGGGCAGCACCCCCTCTCCCTGCAGGGGGCAGCAGCACCCTCTCTCCCTGCAGGGGGCAGCAGCACCCCTCCCTACAGGGGGCAGCACCCCCTCTCCTTGCAGGGGGGGGGCAGCACCCCTTCCCACGTCTCTTCCCACACTAGACGTCAAGACATGTAACAAGCGGTTGCGTCTCAAGGTCTGCGCTTGGTTTTGGCTTCGTTGCTCTGATTTACAGCCAGCAAGGTCGTCTCTCCCGGAGTGCTCCCACCTGACTGCTTGCAGGGGTCGAGGCACGGCTCCCGGCCTCGCCTCGGAGCCTGCCATCGATCAATTTGACTTAGTTCAGGCTTAAAGGAGCCGGTCATACCTGATCTTCAAGCTATGTATGGTGCTTTCTTCATGTAATGTATTCAGCTTATTACCACGAGGCTGGAAAATACTTTAAGATCGGTGATAGCAAGTGATGTTTATGGGTTTTCTAACTTGTATGTTGTATGTGATTTAGATGCTCTTGTTGTGAGGTTTGTGTGTTAGTCTTGTGTACGCTACTGTCTGTGTGCCTCCAGTGATGTATTTGGTGTGCTGGCGACCCCCAGATCCTTGTATTCTGATATTTTGAAGTCCCTTTGGGTGTACTCTCTTTATCATACCTCTTCTTAAAGCTATGTATGGATCCTGCCTCCTGTAAAGGCATGATGGGTATACCACACACTTGCTACCCGCTCCCTGAGGAGACATGTTCATGACCTACAAAATACCACTCTTAAATGAATATATATTTTTACTGGCCAAGATACTGTTTATTTGCTAAGGTTTCAAGGTGTGAGTTGAAGAGTTTGTTGTGTTTTGTTCAGTAAATTACATCATAAATATAACGTTTATGTTATTAGCTATCGTTACTCAGGGGAGAGAGAGAGAGAGAGAGAGAGAGAGAGAGAGAGTGACACAAGCAGCCACTCCCACATCTTCAAGAAAATGATTCGTTCCAGTTCACCGTCTTGCTCATTTAGACCCCCTCCCCCCTCTCTCTCTCACACACACAACGTCTTCAAGTAGAAATATTAACAAAAAACTTATCTATCTTAGAGAGAGAGAGAGAGGGAGGTTCATTCTGTCTTGTTTACATCTAAAGTTCACAACTAGTCTTAACCTTCAGAGATATTTGTTGTTTGCTGCCCCCTTTCCCCCTCCCCCTTACTGCCCCCCCCCCGTGCCCTCTCACCTTCTCCACTACCCACGCCCACGCCCACGACGGATATTCCTCCTAGTCATCCACTTCATGTATTCCTCACTCGTGAATTCTCTCATTATTTTCCCATTTTCCCCCCCTCTCTCCCCACACTCCACTCTTCTCCACCTCCTTTTTTTCTGTTCTTCCTCCTTCCTTCTCCAAGTTCTCTTCTTTCTTCACCTCCGAGTTCGCCTGTAGTTCTCTGTCTTCCTTCTCTCCTCTTTCTTTTTTCTCTTCTTTTCTTCTCTTCCTTCTTTCCCTCTCTTCCTCTCTTCTCTTCATTCCTTGCTTCTCATGTTCTCGTCTCTCCCTCTCTTCATTCTTCCTCTCTTTTCTTACCTCTCTCTTCCTTGTGATCCAGGAAGAACTCAGTACACACAGAGTGAAGGATCATTAGAGTGAACCTTAGTCCTCTGATTGAATGATTTACTCCTGTAAGTGTATGTGCTGGTAGTGGTAACTGGTGGTAGTGGTAACAACTGGTGGTAGTAATAACTGGTTGTAGTAACAACTGTGATAACTGGCAAAGTTGGCAGATGGATTTTCAACTTTCTAACAAATCGAACACAAAGAGTAGTGGTAAACAGAGTTAAATCGGAAGCTGCCATAGTGAAGATCTCTGTTCCACAAGGCACAGTACTCGCACCTATCCTGTTCCTCGTTCTCATATCAGACATAGACAGAGATGTAATCCATAGCACCGTATCATCCTTTGCAGACGATACTAGGATCTGCATGAGTGTGTCATCCATTGAGGACACGGCAAATCTCCAAGAAGATATAGACCAAGTTTTCCAATGGGCAACAGAGAACAATATGATGTTCAATGAGGACAAATTCCAACTACTCCGTTATGGAAAACTGGAGTAAATAGTAACTAGGACTGAGTATACTACAAACTCTGATCACACAGTAGAGCGGAAAAGTAATGTGAAGGACCTGGGAGTGGTAATGTCTGAGGATCTCACCTTCAAGAATCACAACGGTGCCACTATCACAGCTGCGAGGAAACTGATAGGATGGATAATGAGAACATTCAAGACAAGAGATGCTAAGCCAGTGATGATCCTTTTTTAAATCACTAGTTCTCTCTAGGCTGGAATACTGCTGTACATTACCATCTCCATTCAAGGAAGGTGAAATTGCAGATCTAGAGAATGTACAGAGAACCTTTACTGCAGGTACTGGGAACGCTTGGAAGCACTTGACTTGTACTCACTGGAGCGCAGGCGAGATATATCATAATCTACACCTGGAAGATCCTGGAGGGACTGGTCCCTAATCTGTACACAGAAATCACTCCCTACAAAAGCAAAAGACTTGGCAGGCGATGCAACATACCCCCAATGAAAAGTAGGGGCGCCATTAGTACACAGAGAACGCAATAATCTCCGGGGCCCAATTCTGTTCAGCAGCCTCCCACCAGCCGTAAGGGGAATTACCAATAGACCTTTCGCTGTCTTCAAGAGGGAGCTGGACAGATACCTAAAGTCAGTACCCGATCAATCGGGCTGTGGTTTGTACGTTGGACTACATGAGGCCAGCACTAACAGCTTAGTTGATCAAGCCCTGAACCACTGTGAGGCCTGGTCACGGACCGGGCTGCGGGGGCGTTGACCCCCGGAACACCAGGTAGGTAATGGTAATTGGTAGTGGCAGCAGCTGGTGGTGGTAGCAGCTGGTGGTGGTAGTGGTAGTTGCTTCACCCAAAGGTCAACACGACCCTGGAGGTGCGACCTCTGACCTCCCATAAAGCGCCTCTCATCCTGTACAAGAACCCTGAAGGTCGAGAGGTCGAGCATTGTTAACTACTCTAGGGTTAGTTGACCTCTCTCTCTCTCTCTCTCTCTCTCTCTCTCTCTCTCTCTCTCTCTCTCTCTCTCACCCCCTCAAGGAAGGTTCCTTGATGTTGGTGAGGGGCTCTTGATTTAGGGAATTGGATCTGTGCTCCAGTTCCCCAAATTAAGCCTGAATGCCTTCCACATCCCCCCCCCCAGGCGCTGTATAATCCTCCGGGTTTAGCGCTTCCCCCTTGATTGTAATAATTCTCTCTCACCGACAATAAACCCAGTGAGAAGCAGGGGTGCGGTAGGGACAATAAGGGAACACTGTATCAACATCCGGGGTCCCAGACTTTTTAACATCTTACCAGAAGATATCAGAAACACTGCTGAAACAAGTGTTGAAGCCTTCAAGAGGAAACTAGATAAGTATCTTCACCAGGTGCCAGATCAACCAGGCTGTGATGGCTATGTGGGGCAGAGGGCCTCCAGCAGCAACAGCCTGGTTGACCAGGCGAGCACCAGACGAGCCTGGCCCATGGTTGGGCTCAGAGAGTGGATATACTCTCGAAATTCTTCAAAGGTATATCAAAGGTATACCATCATAAAGTATAAAGAAAGGATATAGCTGGAGAGAAAATTAGAGACAATTTAGAGAGTGAGAAAATGAATAGATAGAAGCAAGGAAGAAGGAAATGAAAGAAGAGAGAAAGGAAAAGTTGGAAGATTAAAGAAAATATGGATAAAACGAGAGGGGAAACAGATGTATAGACAGAAAAAATAGGGAAATAGAGAGGAGGAACAGGTAGAGAGGAAGGACAGTGATATAGACTGACAGGAAGAATTGAGCGATGAACAGACAGGAAGGAAAGGGAGACAGAGAGGGAGAGAGAAGTGAGGATAAACAAGGGATGGCGTGAGTTGTGCATTCCTGGGGGGACGATGAACCAGTGGGAGGGAGAGGGATAGGGAGGGAGGGAGGGAAGGAGATAGGGAGGAAGGAGGGAGAGGAATTTGTAGGAATGAAGAGGAATGAGGAGGAAGACGTTAGAGAAGGAGGGAGAAGAATAGGGAGGAAGGAGGGAGAGGAATAGGGAAGAAGGATGTAGAGAAATGGGGAGGAGAGAGGAAAGAAGGAATGGAAAGGGTAGGTGGAAGATGTGAAAGATGGGTGGAAGAGGCATAGAAAAGGGTGGGGAGGTAGGGGGGAGCTTGATGGTGGGAGCAGAAAACATTGTTGTGGGTAGTGGGGGTGGTTGTGGTTATTGTGGTAACGGGTGGTGGGGTGGTTGTGGTTATGGTGGTAGGGGTGGTGGTAGTGGTTGAAGAATTGTGGTAGTGGAGGTGGGAGGGGTGGTGGTAGCGGGGGTGGTTGATGAATTGTGGTAGTGGAGGTTGTAGCAGTGTTGGTTGATCGTGGTTAAAGGCGTTTTTTACATGGAATATTAGTGGCAAGAGGTGATTTGCGAATATATTCTCTCTCTCTCTCTCTCTCTCTCTCTCTCTCTCTCTCTCTCTCTCTCTCTCTCTCTCTCTCTCTCTCTCTCTCTCTCTCTCTCTCTCTCTCTCTCTCTCTCTCTCTCAAATGTTCATAATTCCCGCTACACATTTTTGTTTACAAGTGCAGCATGGCGGCCATGTTGGGTGCACAGGTCACGGGAGCACCCGCGGCCCACCACAGCACGTCTGGTCGGTCTCACGGCAGACCACGGTCTCCTAGACACTACACACTAAACAACTTGTACACTTCTCTGCCAATTTATATACCTTTCAACTGTATCTACTCCAATTATTATTATTATTATTATTATTAATTTTATTATTACTATTATAATTTCGTCAAAGTTTGTATAGCTGTTCATAGTTTTGTGGAGTATAGCCTTGTATAGTTGTATTTAAACTGTTTTTATATAACTGGAATGTAGTACAGGAGTATATTACAGATGTACAGGTATTGTATAGTTGTGTATAACCAGTTATAGTCCAGTATGGCTGCGGTATAGTGGGGTATATCTGCCGTATATCTAAGTATAACAAGGGAAGCAACAGAACAGTGGCCGTGATCAGTACTAGTTTGTGAAGGTCACACATTGTATTGTGTGTGTGTGTGTGTGTGTGTGTTAACCGAATTTTATTTGCGAGGGTCGATTCTTGTCTCCTGGCCCCGCTTCCCAGACCAATTGATTTCTGACCTCTTGAACCTCGTGTGTGTGTGTGTGTGTGTGTGTGTGTGTGTGTGTGTGTGTGTGTGTGTGTGTGTGTGTGTGTGTGTGTGTGTACTGTACATTCATCTAGTTGTGGTTGCAGGGGTCGAATCATAGCTCCTGGCCCCGCCCCTTCACTGGTCGCTACTAGGTCCACTCTCTCCCTTTTCCATGAGCTTTATCGAACCTCTACTTAAAGCTATGTATGGATCCAATGTGTGTGTGTGAGAGAGTGAGTCTTACGGTTTCCCCTCATCCTCCGTACTCTTTCTTTCCCCTCCTTTACTCCTCTTTTTTCCTCTTCCATCACTTCTCCCCTGCCTGCCTGCCTACAATGCACCTTTGTCTTCTCTGAAGCATAAATGCATTATTCCTTCATTTAATCACTCAAGTCACTCTGTCTTTGTCATTTTATTGCAGGGGAGGGGAGGGGGGGTGCTCACGCTCTGATCAGCTGATTCATATAAACAAAGACACGTGACGTGATCCCTTCCCGCATCAGCTGATCATATGTAAACATGACAACGAACAATTAACTCGTATTTATCAGTGGGTTATATGTCAAGAAAATAAAGTTTTTTGTTATCACGTGAGCGGAAATAAACAGTAAAAATGACGTAAGGGGAAAAAAGAAAACATTTAGGGATCATCAGCTGATTCAGGTAAACAGAGAATTGCGCGCGCAAACAGTGTGGTTCGCGCGTAAACAGAAAAGCGCGCGCACAGAGAGAGAGAGATGTTGGCGCGTTTCTGTTATTCATCAGCTGATAAGTGTAAACAAAGAATGGCTCCAGCTTAAACTTGGTCACGCAAATTCTTCTGTGTTATGGGGATGTTTGTGGTTTTAGTCACTGCAAGAAGAGTGACAGCTGTGTGTGTGTTCTCACCTAATTGTGGTTGCAGGAGTCGATTCATAGCTCCTCGCCTCGCCTCTTCACTGGTCGCTACTAGGTCCACTCTTTCCCTGAGCTTTATCATACCTCATCTTAAAACTATGTATGGATCCTGCCTCCACTACGTCACTTTCCAGACTATTCCACTTCCTAACAACTCTATGACTGAAGAAATATTTGTGTGTGTGCGCGTGTGTGCGTGCGCGGCTTTCAGGGAATATAAGACCAAGCTAGATCTCAATCTCTCTCTCTCTCTCTCTCTCTCTCTCTCTCTCTCTCTCTCTCTCTCTCTCAAAAACCTTAACAGAGGAATGCCAGAAATGCTAATTTGTCACATGAGAGAGCATATGGTGGAAGATGAGGGGAGGGGGGTTGGAGGGGTAGTAGTAGAAACAAGGGGGTGTTACCATCACCATCCTTCCTACCATTACTGTTACCCCCCCTCCCCTCTCCTTCCTTACTGTTTCCCTGGTTCATAAGTTATTGTTATCCATCCTTCAAGTCAGAGTGGAGATGGTCAGAGTTCTTGATCCAGTGTATCGGAGCTACCAATCCCTTCCTCCTCCTCCGATCAAACCTTATTACCGCCCATTCCCCATAAGCTGCACGAGTCATCACTTCATAATAATAATATTATTATAATTATTAAATTGTATTCCTAATAATAATAATAATACTGTATTACCATCTATTATTATTATTATTATTATTATTATTATTATTATTATTATTATTATTATTTTATAAATGTATTGCTAATAATACTGTATTATCATTTATTATTATTAAGGTGGAGATTTCAACGCTATGATAAGAGTGATCTTGCCGGGGTGGTGGAGCGGGGGTGGTTGTGGCGATGGTTGTAGTTGTGACTGGGTGGTAGCTGTGGTTGTGGTAGTTGTGAATGTGGTGGTTGTAGGTAATGGCAGGTGGGGTGGTAGTTGTGGTGGCCGTGGTGGTGGTTGCTGTGATGATGATGTAGCTGTAGTGATTGTGGAAGACTGGAGGGTCACTCCAGAGGTTGCTGGAAGACTGGAAGATCACTCTAGATGATCCTGGAAGACTGGGCTGTCACTCAGATGATCCTGGAAGACTGGACGGTCACTCTAGATGATCCTGGAAGACTGGGCTGTCACTCAGATGATCCTGGAAGACTGGACGGTCACTCTAGATGATCCTGGAAGACTGGGCTGTCACTCAGATGATCCTGGAAGACTGGACGGTCACTCTAGATGATCCTGGAAGATGGACGATCACTCCAGATGATCCTGGAAGACTGGACGGTCACTCCAGATGATCCTGAAAGACTGGATGGTCACTCTAGATGATCCTGGAAGACAGGACGGTCACTCCAGATGATCCTGGAAGACTGGACGGTCACTATAGATCCTGGAAGACTGGACTGTCACTCCAGATGATCATGGAAGACTGGAAGCACTCCAGATGATCCTTTAAGACTGGAGTGTCATTCTAGAAGTTCCTGGAAGACTGAAAGATCACTCCAGATGATGCTGGAAGGCTGGACGGTCACTCCAGAGGGTCCTTTAGGACTGGAGGGTCACTCCAGATGATCCTGTATGACCGGAGTGTCACTCCAGATGATCATGGAAGACTGGAAGCACTCCAGATGATCCTTTAAGACTGGAGTGTCATTCTAGAAGTTCCTGGAAGACTGAAAGATCACTCCAGATGATGCTGGAAGGCTGGACGGTCACTCCAGAGGGTCCTGTAAGACTGGAGGGTCACTAGATGATTTTGGAAGACTGAAGTCCCTCCAGATGATCCTGGAAGACTGGAGGATCACTCCATATGATCCTGGAAGACTGGAGGGTCACTCCAGATGATCCTGGAAGACTGGAAGATCACTGGACATCATACAATGAGGAGAAAGTTCCAGCCAGACTACAGTTGTTACACTTGATGATTGTGGCTCTAACCTTCAGTTTAATATCTTTCACTTTAAGCGTCTTTCTTCACTTGTCTTCTTTGTCTTGTCCAGTTTTGTCTTGATCCAGTTTTGTCTTGATCCAGTTTTGTCTTGATCCAGTTTTGTCTTGTTCCAGTTTTGTGTTCCAGTTTTGTCTTGTTCCAGTTTTGTCCTGTTTTTATCTATTTCTATTTTCTTCTATTTTTATGTCCTCTCAGGTACCTTCCTCAGGTACTGTGGTCTTGGTACCTTCCTCAGGTACTGTGGTCTTGGTACCTTCCCCAGGTACCGTGGTCTTGGTACCTGAACGCGTTTATGTTCAGTGGTCCATGTCACGCCCACTCTGACGTCATAACGCTTTTCCAGGTGCTCATTGGCTGTCTTAACGTGACGTCAGGGGTCACTTCCGTCCCTTACTGGCTATCTGCCTTGACCTCATGTCTCTCTCTTCCCACGTATTGGTTGTCTACCATGACGTCACGAGTCGCTGGTGATTGTCTCACAAGACAGTGTGATGTATGGTGATGCAAGGTTGGTAAGCTGAGCCTGGAAGGTTGAACTTGGTGTACTGAGTGATTAGTTGTTTGTGGGGGTCGAGTCACAGCTCCTGCTCCAGCTTTTACATTTTTAATTGGCCTGTTACCTGTTCCTGGCTTTTTGTGCGTGATCGTGAAACTGCGTATGGTGTTTGACTCGCCATTACGCTTCTGGTGCATACCATCCCTGACGTTCCTGTGACTCATCTACGTTTATAGATGTTATCTGTGTCCCTTGGCTCCTTTTGGAATCTTAAACACGTCTGTCCACTGTCTTGTTGCTTAAGTATTTTGTATATCGTGATTATATCTCTCCTTGGTTCTCCTCTCATCTAGTGTTACATTTAGTTGTTGTAGCTCGCACTTTACTCCAGCAGTGGTTAGAATTATGATGTTAACTTTTAAAGTGGTGGAGGGGTAAGCCAATGGAAGGCTTCGGTCAGATTACCAAAAGTTGTAGTGGCGGGTCATCATATGACTAAGACCCGCGTCAGGAAACTGTCCTGTTTCCTGACGAATCTTACCTAACCTGACCTGACCTGACCTGACCTAATCTAATCTACAATAACCTAGCCTAGCCTAACCTGACCTGACCTGACCTAACCTAACCTAACCTAACCTGACTTAACCTAACCTGACCTAACTTAATCTAACTAACCTATCATAACCTAACCTAACAATCAAATCTAAGTTAACGTAACGTGTCACTTAGCTGAGTGGTCACAGTACATCTGAGAGGTGATGATGGTAGTGTTTATATCAGACGTAGTGTCGATGTCGCTTCACCTTCCTCTTATTTTTCTTGTTTCCATCACATGTTTATTGTCATTATTCTTCCGTACTTCTTTAGTTCTCCTTGTTTCAGTCCTTGTTTCATTGTTTTAGTCCTTGTTTTAGTCCTGTAGGGTGGGTCCCAGTTCTGCCAGTCAGTACTAGTTCACTCACACACGTGTACCATCTCTCTGCTCTGTCAAAGCCTCTGAGTATCTTGTATGTCGTAATCATGTCTCTCCTAAGCCTTCTTCTAAAGTTACTTTAGTTTCTATGACTCAGTCCCATGAGCTCTGGGACTAGTCTGGTTTCTAATCCTTGGATCTTTTCTAGTTTTCGTATATGAGGTGAGGGCTCCCTGCTGGTGCTGCATACTCCAGGATAGGCCTGACATATGTTGTGTGTAGCCCTAAACGATTCTTTATCCAGGTTTTTGAAGGCAGTTCTGAAAGTGTGTGTGTGTGTGTGTGTGTGTGTGTGTGTGTGTGTGTGTGTGTGTGTGTGTGTGGTTTTTGTGTGTGACTGTGTGTGTGTGTAAACGGTGTGGGCAAGTGTATTTAGAGTGATCGCTCTTGGGCGCGTGCACACACAAACACACACAACACACACAACAAACATACAACACGCACAACACACATACAACACGCACAACACACATACAACACGCACAACACACATACAACACGCACAACACACATACAACACGCACAACACACATACAACACGCACAACACACGCACAGCACACACACACACACACACACACACACACACACACACACACACACACACACACACACACACACACACACACACACACACACACACAACCTACACAGTGACAATATGAAGTGGATGTGAACAATGTGTATCACTTGGCTGAGTGAATTGAAACACTTCCTCAGGACACACTTGACTTCCCTCTCTCCACACACTTGACTTCCCTCTCTCCACACACTTGACTTCCCTCCCTCCACACACTTGACTTCCCTCTCTCCACACACTTGACTTCCCTCCCTCCACACACTTGACTTCCCTCTCTCCACACACTTGACTTCCCTCCCTCCACACACTTGACTTCCCTCTCTCCACACACTTGACTTCCCTCCCTCCACACACTTGACTTCCCTCCCTCCACACACTTGACTTCCCTCTCTCCACACACTTGACTTCCCTCCCTCCACACACTTGACTTCCCTCCCTCCACACACTTGACTTCCCTCCCTCCACACACTTGACTTCCCTCCCTCCACACACTTGACTTCCCTCCCTCCACACACTTGACTTCCCTCCCTCCACACACGTGACTTCCCTCCCTCCCCACACTTGACTTCCCTCCCTCCACACACTTGACTTCCCTCCCTCCACACACTTGACTTCCCTCCCTCCACACACTTGACTTCCCTCCCTCCACACACTTGACTTCCCTCCCTCCACACACTTGACTTCCCCCTCTCCACACACTTGACTTCCCTCCCTCCACACACTTGACTTCCCTCCCTCCACACACTTGACTTCCCTCCCTCCACACACTTGACTTCCCTCCCTCCACACACTTGACTTCCCTCCCTCCACACACTTGACTTCCCTCCCTCCACACACTTGACTTCCCACCCACCACACACTTGACTTCCCTCCCTCCACACACTTGACTTCCCTCCCTCCACACACTTGACTTCCCTCCCTCCACACACTTGACTTCCCTCCCTCCACACACTTGACTTCCCTCCCTCCACACACTTGACTTCCCTCCCTCCACACACTTGACTTCCCTCCCTCCACACACTTGACTTCCCTCCCTCCACACACTTGACTTCCCTCCCTCCACACACTTGACTTCCCTCCCTCCACACACTTGACTTCCCTCCCTCCACACACTTGACTTCCCTCCCTCCACACACTTGACTTCCCTCCCTCCACACACTTGACTTCCCTCCCTCCACACACTTGACTTCCCTCCCTCCACACACTTGACTTCCCTCCCTCCACACACTTGACTTCCCTCCCTCCACACACTTGACTTCCCTCCCTCCACACACTTGACTTCCCTCCCTCCACACACTTGACTTCCCTCCCTCCACACACTTGACTTCCCTCCCTCCACACACTTGACTTCCCTCTCTCCACACACTTGACTTCCCTCCCTCCACACACTTGACTTCCCTCTCTCCACACACTTGACTTCCCTCCCTCCACACACTTGACTTCCCTCTCTCCACACACTTGACTTCCCTCCCTCCACACACTTGACTTCCCTCTCTCCACACACTTGACTTCCCTCCCTCCACACACTTGACTTCCCTCCCTCCACACACTTGACTTCCCTCCCTCCACACACTTGACTTCCCTCTCTCCACACACTTGACTTCCCTCCCTCCACACACTTGACTTCCCTCTCTCCACACACTTGACTTCCCTCCCTCCACACACTTGACTTCCCTCCCTCCACACACTTGACTTCCCTCTCTCCACACACTTGACTTCCCTCTCTCCACACACTTGACTTCCCTCCCTCCACACACTTGACTTCCCTCCCTCCACACACTTGACTTCCCTCCCTCCACACACTTGACTTCCCTCCCTCCACACACTTGACTTCCCTACCTCCACACACTTGACCACACACTTGACTTCCCTCCCTCCACACACTTGACTTCCCTCCCTCCACACACTTGACTTCCCTCTCTCCACACACTTGACTTCCCTCCCTCCACACACTTGACTTCCCTCCCTCCACACACTTGACTTCCCTCCCTCCACACACTTGACTTCCCTCCCTCCACACACTTGACTTCCCTCCCTCCACACACTTGACTTCCCTCCCTCCACACACTTGACTTCCCTCGCTGCTCACACTTTACTTCCCTCCCTCCACACACTTGACTTCCCTCCCTCCACACACTTGACTTCCCTCCCTCCACACACTTGACTTCCCTCCCTCCACACACTTGACTTCCCTCCCTCCACACACTTGACTTCCCTCCCTCCACACACTTGACTTCCCTCCCTCCACACACTTGACTTCCCTCCCTCCACACACTTGACTTCCCTCCCTCCACACACTTGACTTCCCTCCCTCCACACACTTGACTTCCCTCCCTCCACACACTTGACTTCCCTCCCTCCCCACACTATTGACTTCCCTCACTCCACACACTTGACTTCCCTCCCTCCACACACTTGACTTCCCTCCCTCCACACACTTGACTTCCCTCCCTCCACACACTTGACTTCCCTCCCTCCACACACTTGACTTCCCTCCCTCCACACACTTGACTTCCCTCCCTCCACACACTTGACTTCCCTCCCTCCACACACTTGACTTCCCTCCCTCCACACACTTGACTTCCCTCCCTCCACACACTTGACTTCCCTCCCTCCACACACTTGACTTCCCTCCGTCCACACACTTGACTTCCCTCCCTCCACACACTTGACTTCCCTCCCTCCACACACTTGACTTCCCTCCCTCCACACACTTGACTTCCCTCCCTCCACACACTTGACTTCCCTCCCTCCACACACTTGACTTCCCTCCCTCCACACACTTGACTTCCCTCCCTCCACACACTTGACTTCCCTCCCTCCACACACTTGACTTCCCTCCCTCCACACACTTGACTTCCCTCCCTCCACACACTTGACTTCCCTCCCTCCACACACTTGACTTCCCTCCCTCCACACACTTGACTTCCCTCCCTCCACACACTTGACTTCCCTCTCTCCACACACTTGACTTCCCTCCCTCCACACACTTGACTTCCCTCTCTCCACACACTTGACTTCCCTCCCTCCACACACTTGACTTCCCTCCCTCCACACACTTGACTTCCCTCCCTCCACACACTTGACTTCCCTCCCTCCACACACTTGACTTCCCTCCCTCCACACACTTGACTTCCCTCCCTCCACACACTTGACTTCCCTCTCTCCACACACTTGACTTCCCTCCCTCCACACACTTGACTTCCCTCCCTCCACACACTTGACTTCCCTCCCTCCACACACTTGACTTCCCTCTCTCCACACACTTGACTTCCCTCCCTCCACACACTTGACTTCCCTCCCTCCACACACTTGACTTCCCTCCCTCCACACACTTGACTTCCCTCCCTCCACACACTTGACTTCCCTCCCTCCACACACTTGACTTCCCTCCCTCCACACACTTGACTTCCCTCTCCCACACACTCCACACACTTGACTTCCCTCTCTCCACACACTTGACTTCCCTCCCTCCACACACTTGACTTCCCTCCCTCCACACACTTGACTTCCCTCTCTCCACACACTTGACTTCCCTCTCTCCACACACTTGACTTCCCTCCCTCCACACACTTGACTTCCCTCCCTCCACACACTTGACTTCCCTCCCTCCACACACTTGACTTCCCTCCCTCCACACACTTGACTTCCCTCCCTCCACACACTTGACTTCCCTCCCTCCACACACTTGACTTCCCTCCCTCCACACACTTGACTTCCCTCTCTCCACACACTTGACTTCCCTCCCTCCACACACTTGACTATTTCTGTCGCACTGACAAATACATCTCAATAATAATAATAATAATAATAATAATAATAATAATTATGAATTTCTTTCATCAAAATTACTGTTATAATTAGTTTTTCAATATAATTAATTGTCAGGTGAATTATATATATACAATTTATGTCCTTTTCAGGTGAGCTTAGGTGAAGGTGGTGCAGAGGCCGCTTCCTGACCCAGGTGAGTTAGGAACCGTCACCTGTTTGTCCAGTAGAGCTTTTGTCAAGTCTTCTGTTTGTTGTTGTAGTAGCCAGGCTTAGTCTTGGTTACAAGTACTTCTGACAGTCTGACAGACACACACACTGACTGATGTAGCAGCCAGGCTTAGTCTTGGTCATATATATATATATATATATATATATATATATATATATATATATACATGCAAAACAACCACTGTGAAAGAGTAGTGAAATTCCAAGTGCTTTCGTGACTACTCACATTGTCAAGGAACTATCTATTCCCTGACAATGTGAGTAGTCACGAAAGCGCTTGGAATTTCACTACTCTTTCACAGTGGTTGTTTTGCATATTTTAAAATCACCTGTTTACTGTGATCTTATTGCATATATATATATGTCGTGCCGAATATGTAAAACTGGTCAATTAGTAAGAACTCACTTAAAATTAAGTTCTTTCTAAAATTTTCTCTTATATGTTTAAAGATATATTTTTTTCATTAATTTTAATGTAAAAATTTTTAATTTTGCACCAAAAGAATCTTAGAAAACTTACCTAACCTTATTATAACAAGAACAATTTATTTTAGCCTAACCCAATTAAATATATTTTAGATTTGTTTACAACAATTTAATACTAAACAAACACAGTGAAATATATTTTTTTCGTTAGGTTCAGAATGATTTTGGCGAAATTATTGCATACACAAATTTTCACTTGTCCTATATGGCAAGATGAGAGTTGCTATTTAAGCCAAGATCGCAAGTTCTGCTTATTCGGCACGATATATATATATATATATATATATATTATATATATATATATATATATATATATATATATATATAATACACATACGTATATATATATAAAGTATAATCTATGTGACATGTCAAGATGTCTTCTCTGCTCCAGGTCATTCTTCTCTGTTTTCCCTTTCACTTTTAATCTGTGTGTTGCAGCTGCCTTTGTTTGTAAACAATGTATTCTTTGTTTTGTTTGATGGTGTGTGTCTGTGTCTCATTTCTGTGGTTATGTCTGTGTCTCATCTCTGTGGTAATGTCTGTGTCTCATCTCTGTGGTAATGTCTGTGTCTCATCTCTGTGGTTATGTCTGTGTCTCATCTCTGTGGTTATGTCTGTGTCTCATCTCTGTGGTTATGTCTGTGTCTCATCTCTGTGGTTATGTCTGTGTCTCATCTCTGTGGTAATGTCTGTGACTCATCTCTGTGGTAATGACTGACTCATCACTGTGGTAATGTCTGTGACTCATCACTGTGGTAATGTCTGTGACTCGTCACTGTGGTAATGTCTGTGACTCATCACTGTGGTAATGTCTGTGACTCGTCACTGTGGTAATGACTGACTCATCACTGTGGTAATGTCTGTGACTCATCACTGTGGTAATGTCTGTGACTCATCACTGTGGTAATGTCTGTGACTCATCACTGTGGTAATGTCTGTGACTCATCACTGTGGTAATGTCTGTGACTCGTCACTGTGGTAATGTCTGTGACTCATCTCTGTGGTAATGACTGACTCATCACTGTGGTAATGTCTGTGACTCATCACTGTGGTAATGTCTGTGTCTCATCACTGTGATAATGTCTGTGTCTCATCTCTGTGGTAATGTCTGTGACTCATCACTGTGATAATGTCTGTGTCTCATCTCTGTGGTAATGTATGTGACTCATCACTGTGGTAATGTCTGTGACTCATCACTGTGGTAATGTCTGTAACTCATCACTGTGGTAATGTCTGTGTCTCATCACTGTGGTAATGTCTGTGACTCATCACTGTGGTAATGTCTGTAACTCATCACTGTGGTAATGTCTGTGACTCATCACTGTGGTAATGTCTGTAACTCATCACTGTGGTAATGTCTGTAACTCATCACTGTGGTAATGTCTGTGTCTCATCTCTGTGGTAATGTCTGTGACTCATCACTGTGATAATGTCTGTGTCTCATCTCTGTGGTAATGTCTGTAACTCATCACTGTGGTAATGTCTGTGACTCATCACTGTGGTAATGTCTGTGACTCATCACTGTGGTAATGTCTGTCTCATCTCTGTGGTAATGTCTGTGACTTCTCACCGTACATTTCTATTATAACCAATTCAGTGGTTATTCTCTCTCTCTCTCTCTCTCTCTCTCTCTCTCTCTCTCTCTCTCTCGTTCTCTCTCTCTCTCTCTCTCTCTCTCTCTCTCTCTCTCTCTCGTTCTCTCTCTCTCTCGCGCGCACACACACACACACACACACACACAAATAACTGTCCAGCCTACACGTCTCCACGCCCTCCTCTCCCACGCCTGCACGTATAAGGCCAGTCACACCTTGCTCCCCCACACGCCCACACACGCCCACGTCAAGCTTATGTCATACACAAGGACGGCGCCCCTAAGTTACTTGAACTTTGACTCCCAGTGTTTCTTTGATGGTTGTTAGGTTACTACCTCCCTGGATGGTTGTTACTACCTCCCTGGATGGTTGTTACTACCTCCCTGGATGGTTGTTACTACCTCCTTTGTTGTTACTACCTCCCTGGATGGTTGTTACTACCTCCCTGGATGGTTGTTACTACCTCCCTGGATGGTTGTTACTACCTCCCTGGATGGTTGTTGTTACTACCTCTCTGGATGGTTGTTACTACCTCCCTGGATGATTATTACTACCTCACTGGATGGTTCTTGTTACTATCTGCCTGGATGGTTGTTGTTACTACCTGCCTGGATGGTTGTTGTTACTACCTCCCTGGATGGTTGTTGTTGCTACCTCCCTGGATGGTTATTGTTACTACCTCCATGGATGGTTGTTACTACATCTCTGGATGGTTGTTGTTACTACCTCCCTGGATGGTTATTACTACCTCCCTGGATGGTTGTTACTACCTCCCTGGACGGTTGTTGTTACTACCTCTCTGGATGGTTGTTGTTACTACCTCCCTGGATGATTATTACTACCTCACTGGATGGTTCTTGTTACTATCTGCCTGGATGGTTGTTGTTACTACCTGCCTGGATGGTTGTTGTTACTACCTCCCTGGATGGTTGTTACTACCTCCCTGGATGGTTGTTGTTGCTACCTCATTGGATGGTTATTGTTACTACCTCCATGGATGGTTGTTGTTACTACCTCCCTGGATGGTTGTTACTACTACCCTTGATGATTATTGTTACTACCTCCCTGTATGTTGTTACTACCTCACTGGATGGTTCTTGTTACTACCTCCCTGTATGGTTGTTGTTACTATCTCACTGGATGGTTCTTGTTACTACCTCCCTGGATGATTGTTGTTACTACCTTCTTGGATGCCTGTGATTACTACCCCCCTGGATAGTTGTGATTACTACCTCCCTGGATGGTTGTTACTACCTCCCTGGATGGTTATTGTTACTACCTCCCTGGATGGTTGTTGTTGCTACCTCCCTGGATGGTTGTTGTGACTACCTCCCTGGATGGTTGCTGTTACTACCTCCCTGGATGGTTGCTGTTACTACCTCCCTGGGTGGTTGTTGTTACTACCTCCCTGGGTGGTTGTTGTTACTACCTCCCTGGATGGTTATTTCTACTCCCCTGGATGGTTATTACTGCCTCTCTGAATGGTTGTTGTTACTACCTCCCTGGATGGTTATTACTACTCCCCTGGATGGTTGTTACTGCCTCTCTGGATGGTTGTTGTTACTACCTCCCTAGATGGTTGTTACTACCTTCCTGGATGGTTGTTACTACCTGGATGGTTATTGTTACTACCTCCCTGGATGGTTGTTGTTACTTCCTCTCTGGATGGTTGTTACTACTTCCCTTGATGATTGTTGTTACTACCTCACTGGATGGTTCTTGTTACTACCTGCCTGGATGGTTGTTGTTACTACCTCCCTGGATGGTTGTTACTACCTCCCTGGATGGTTGTTACTACTTCCCTTGATGATTGTTGTTACTACCTCACTGGATGGTTCTTGTTACTACCTGCCTGGATGGTTGTTGTTACTACCTCCCTGGATGGTTGTTACTACCTCCCTGGATGGTTGTTACTACCTCCCTGGATGATTATTACTACCTCACTGGATGGTTCTTGTTACTATCTGCCTGGATGGTTGTTGTTACTACCTGCCTGGATGGTTGTTGTTACTACCTCCCTGGATGGTTGTTGTTGCTACCTCCCTGGATGGTTATTGTTACTACCTCCATGGATGGTTGTTACTACATCTCTGGATGGTTACTACTTCCCATGATGATTGTTGTTACTACCTCACTGGATGGTTCTTGTTACTACCTGCCTGGATGGTTGTTGTTACTACCTCCCTGGATGGTTATTACTACCTCCCTGGATGGTTGTTACTACCTCCCTGGATGGTTGTTGTTACTACCTCTCTGGATGGTTGTTGTTACTACCTCCCTGGATGATTATTACTACCTCACTGGATGGTTCTTGTTACTATCTGCCTGGATGGTTGTTGTTACTACCTGCCTGGATGGTTGTTGTTACTACCTCCCTGGATGGTTGTTACTACCTCCCTGGATGGTTGTTGTTGCTACCTCCCTGGATGGTTATTGTTACTACCTCCATGGATGGTTGTTGTTACTACCTCCCTGGATGGTTGTTACTACTACCCTTGATGATTGTTGTTACTACCTCCCTGTATGTTGTTACTACCTCACTGGATGGTTCTTGTTACTACCTCCCTGTATGGTTGTTGTTACTATCTCACTGGATGGTTCTTGTTACTACCTCCCTGGATGATTGTTGTTACTACCTTCCTGGATGCCTGTGATTACTACCCCCCTGGATAGTTGTGATTACTACCTCCCTGGATGGTTGTTACTACCTCCCTGGATGGTTATTGTTACTACCTCCCTGGATGGTTGTTGTTGCTACCTCCCTGGATGGTTGTTGTGACTACCTCCCTGGATGGTTGCTGTTACTACCTCCCTGGATGGTTGCTGTTACTACCTCCCTGGGTGGTTGTTGTTACTACCTCCCTGGATGGTTATTTCTACTCCCCTGGATGGTTATTACTGCCTCTCTGAATGGTTGTTGTTACTACCTCCCTGGATGGTTGTTACTACTTCCCTTGATTGTTGTTACTACCTCCCTGGATGGTTGTTACTACCTCCCTGGATGGCTGTTACTACCTCCCTGGATGGCTGTTACTACCTCCCTGGATGGCTGTTACTACCTCCCTGGATGGCTGTTACTACCTCCCTGGATGGCTGTTACTACCTCCCTGGATGGCTGTTACTACCTCCCTTGATGGTTGTTACTACCTCCCTGGATGGTTGTTACTACCTCCTTGGATGGCTGTTACTACCTCCCTGGATGGCTGTTACTACCTCCCTTGATGGTTGTTACTACCTCCCTGGATGGTTGTTACTACCTCCCTGGATGGCTGTTACTACCTCCCTGGATGGCTGTTACTACCTCCCTGGATGGTTGTTACTACCTCCCTGGATGGCTGTTATTACCTCCCTGGATGGTTGTTACTACCTCCCTGGATGGCTGTTACTACCTCCCTTGATGGTTGTTACTACCTCCCTGGATGGTTGTTACTACATCCCTGGATGGTTGTTACTACCTCCCTGGATGGTTGTTACTACCTCCCTGGATGGTTGTTACTACCTCCTTTGTTGTTGTTACTACCTCCCTGGATGGTTGTTATGGTTACTGCTCCCCCCTTTCCCCCCCGTATTAAACACGTACAGAGTTAAACGCTACTCAATTCCAACAATAATTTCCGCTGCCAGACGTGTCACACTAGTATTTTTTTCCCTGAAAGTAGGCCTTAGGCCGGACTCCGTAGGCCAGAAAAACTCGCGTCACCTATGACGACTTTTTGACTTGTGTTTCTTACTAAAAATAAATTAAAAAAAAAAAAACTTAGTTTTGAAGAAATATCGGACGTTGAAAAATTGAGTTTGTGTGATGTTGCTGGAAGAGGAGGTGTTGCGTGGCTGCAACAAAGGCAGGGGCGGCTGCAACACTGGCAGGGGCGGCTGCAACACTGCAACAAGCACGTAGTCAAACACACAAAACATGTACACAACGAGATTTGGCAATCTTAAGACGTGTGTGTGTGTGTGTGTGTGTGTGTGTGTGTGTGTGTGTGTGTGTGTGTGTGT
Source organism: Cherax quadricarinatus (assembly GCF_038502225.1). NCBI lineage: Eukaryota > Metazoa > Arthropoda > Malacostraca > Decapoda > Parastacidae > Cherax > Cherax quadricarinatus. The sequence goes on from NC_091298.1 coordinate 63,995,650, forward strand.
GTGTGTGTGTGTATTTACCCAATTATACTCACCTAATTGTGGTTGCAGGTGTCGATTCACAGCTCCTGGCCCCGCCTCTTTGCTGGTCGCTACTAGGTCACACTACCTGTTCAAGGAGCTTTATCATACCTCTTCTTAAAGCTATGTTTGGATCCTGCCTCCACTACATCACTCCAGATTGTTCCACTTCCTGATAACACTTTAACTGAAGAAATACTTCCTAACATCCCTGTGACTCATCTGAGTCTTCAGCTTCCAATTGTGACCCTTGTTGTGTCACATCTGTGGAGCATCCTGTCTCTGTCCACCTTGTCAATTCCTCTCAGTATTATATATGTCGTTATCATGTCCCTCCTGTCCTTCAGTAGCGTCAGGTCGATTTCCCTTAACCTCTCCTCGTAGGACATTCCCCTTAGCTTCGGGTCTAGTCTTAGTGCAACGGTTTGCAACTTCTCTAATTTCTTAACGTGCTTAACCAGGTGTGGGTTCCATACTGGTGCTGCATACTCCAATATGGGCCTGACGTGCACTGTGTACATAGTTTTGAATGATTCCTTACTTAGATGTCGAAATGCTATTCCTAGGTTTGCCAGGCACCCATATGCTGCAGCAGTTATTTGGTTGATGTGTGCCTCAGGAGATGTGCTCGGTATGATGCTTACCCCAAGATCCTTTTTCTAGAGTGAGTTTTGCAGCCTCTGACCTCTTAGGCTGTACTCCGTCTACGATCTTCTTTGTCCTTCTCAAACTTCATGACCTTTCACTTGCTGGGGTTAAACTCCAGGAGCCATTTGTCGGACCAGACTTGCAGCCTGTCCCGATCCCCTTGTAGGCTTACCTAGTCTCACCCGCTTGTATTCTTCTGAATCTATCCCTTCCGTCATGTCATTCACATGTACCAGAAAGAGCACCGGACCTAGGACTGACTCCTGTATGTTTGTGTGTGTACTCGCCTAATTGTGGTTGCAGGAGTCGATTCATAGCTCCTGGCTCCGAGTCATAGCTCCTGGCGTGGTGTGTGTATGTTTATGTGTGTACTCACCTAATTGTGGTTGCAGGGGTCAGGTCTGTCAACAATGTTAACACGTCTGTCAACAGTGTTAACACGTCTGTCAATAATGTTAACACGTCTGTCAATAATGTTAACGTCTGTTAACAGTAGTTACCAACAGTCCGGATACCTGTTGTTTTAGCTCCTCCGTTATCTGTTAAACGGTCACGTCACCTCCCCCTCCTCCCTACCATTGGTGAGGGGGAAGGGGGGCATAAGGATGCTAACAAGAAGAGTCAATAAGGGCGGTAGTCCCAGACATTGCTGGGTAGACTCGCCTTTACGGCGCACCAGAGGCTGTGTGTCCTACTTTCCCAGGAAAATTCTCTTCATTGTTATCTCCGGTTTTTTTTACCCCCTTCTGTTCTTCTTGCGTTTTGTGTCTGTGTGAATGTCCCGTTGTCTGTTGTGCGTTTTCCGTTGCTGGTTTCAAAACCTTTTTTTAGCGTTTTTTTTTTAATCAGACGTTTTTGCAAAGGCGTTTTCTGTTTGTTGCTATTTTTTCCTGTTTATTACGTGTTTTATGTTAGGTTTGTGACATGACTTGTGACACTTGTTGGTTTATGTTGTTTTATCTATGGTTTTTATGCACATTATTATTATTATTATTATTATTATTATTATTAGTAGTAGTAGTAGTAGTAGTAGTAGTGGTGGTGGTGGTAATTGTTGTAGTAATGGTAGTAGTTGTAGTAATAGCAGTTGTAATAGTAAGAGCAGTAGTAGTATTAATAGCACAAGTAGTAGTGGTGGTAGTTGTTCAGTAATGGTAGTAGTAATAGCAGCAGTAGTGGTAGCAGATGTAGTTGTTGTAGTAATAGCAGCAGCAGTAGTAGTGGTGGTAGTTGTAATGGTAGTAGTAACAGCAGCAGCAGTAGTAGTGGGGGTAGTTGTAATGGTAGTAGTAATAGCAGTAGAAGTGGTGGTAGTTGTAATGGTAGTAATAGCAGCAGTAGTAGTGGTGGTAGTTGTAATGGTAGTAGTAATAGCAGCAGCAGTAGTAGTGGTGGTAGTTGTAATGGTAGTAATAGCAGCAGTAGTAGTGGTGGTAGTTGTAATGGTAGTAGTAATAGCAGCAGTAGTAGTGGTGGTGGTAGTTGTAATGGTAGTAGTAATAGCAGCAGCAGTAGTAGTGGTGGTAGTTGTAATGGTAGTAGTAATAGCAGCAGCAGTAGTAGTGGTAGTTGTAATGATAGTAATAGCAGCAGCAGTAGTAGTGGTGGTAGTTGTAATGGTAGTAGTAATAGCAGCAGTAGTAGTGGTGGTGGTAGTTGTAATGGTAGTAGTAATAGCAGCAGCAGTAGTAGTGGTGGTAGTTGTAATGGTAGTAGTAATAGCAGCAGCAGTAGTAGTGGTGGTAGTTGTAATGGTAGTAATAGCAGCAGCAGTAGTAGTGGTGGTAGTTGTAATGGTAGTAATAGCAGCAGTAGTGGTGGTAGTTGTAATGGTAGTAGTAATAGCAGCAGTAGTAGTAGTGGTGGTAGTTGTAATGGTAGTAGTAATAGCAGCAGCAGTAGTGGTGGTAGTTGTAATGGTAGTAGTAATAGCAGCAGTAGTAGTGGTGGTAGTTGTAATGGTAGTAGTAATAGCAGTAGTGGTGGTAGTTGTAATGGTAGTAGTAATAGCAGCAGTAGTAGTGGTGGTAGTTGTAATGGTAGTAGTAATAGCAGCAGCAGCAGTAGTAGTGGTGGTAGTTGTAATGGTAGTAATAGCAGCAGCCGTAGTAGTGGTGGTAGTTGTAATGGTAGTAGTAATAGCAGCAGCCGTAGTAGTGGTGGTAGTTGTAATGGTAGTAGTAATAGCAGCAGCAGTAGTAGTGGTGGTAGTTGTAATGGTAGTAGTAATAGCAGCAGTAGTAGTGGTGGTAGTTGTAATGGTAGTAGTAATAGCAGCAGCAGTAGTAGTGGTGGTAGTTGTAATGGTAGTAGTAATAGCAGCAGCAGTAGTAGTGGTGGTAGTTGTAATGGTAGTAGTAATAGCAGCAGTAGTAGTGGTGGTAGTTGTAATGGTAGTAGTAATAGCAGTAGTAGTGGTGGTAGTTGTAATGGTAGTAGTAATAGCAGCAGTAGTAGTGGTGGTAGTTGTAATGGTAGTAATAGCAGCAGCAGTAGTAGTGGTGGTAGTTGTAATGGTAGTAATAGCAGCAGCAGTAGTAGTGGTGGTAGTTGTAATGGTAGTAGTAATAGCAGCAGCAGTAGTATTGGTAGTTTTAATGGTAGTAGTAATAGCAGCAGTAGTAGTGGTGGTAGTTGTAATGGTAGTAGTAATAGCAGTAGTAGTGGTAGTTGTAATGGTAATAGTAATAGCAGCAGTAGTAGTGGTGGTAGTTGTAATGGTGGTAGTAATAGCAGCAGCAGTAGTAGTAGTGGTGGTAGTTGTAATGGTAGTAGTAATAGCAGCAGCAGTAGTAGTAGTGGTGGTAGTTGTAATGGTAGTAGTAATAGCAGCAGCCGTAGTAGTGGTAGTTGTAATGGTAGTAGTAATAGCAGCAGCCGTAGTAGTGGTGGTAGTTGTAATGGTAGTAGTAATAGCAGCAGTAGTAGTGATGGTAGTTGTAATGGTAGTAGTAATAGCAGCAGCCGTAGTAGTGGTGGTAGTTGTAATGGTAGTAATAGCAGCAGCCGTAGTAGTGGTGGTAGTTGTAATGGTAGTAGTAATAGCAGCAGTAGTAGTGGTGGTAGTTGTAATGGTAGTAGTAATAGCAGCAGTAGTAGTGGTGGTAGTTGTAATGGTAGTAGTAATAGCAGCAGTAGTAGTAGTGGTGGTAGTTGTAATGGTAGTAGTAATAGCAGCAGCAGTAGTAGTGGTAGTTGTTATGGTAGTAGTAATAACAGCAGCAGTAGTAGTGGTAGTTGTAATGGTAGTAATAGCAGCAGCAGCAGTAGTGGTGGTAGTTGTAATGGTAGTAGTAATAGCAGCAGCAGTAGTAGTGGTGGTAGTTGTAATGGTAGTAGTAATAGCAGCAGCAGTAGTGGTGGTAGTTGTAATGGTAGTAGTAATAGCAGCAGCAGTAGTAGTGGTAGTTGTAATGGTAGTAATAGCAGCAGCAGCAGTAGTGGTGGTAGTTGTAATGGTAGTAGTAATAGCAGCAGTAGTAGTGGTGGTAGTTGTAATGGAAGTAGTAATAGCAGCAGCAGTAGTAGTGGCGGTAGTTGTAATGGTAGTAGTAATAGCAGCAGTAGTAATGGTGGTAGTTGTAATGGTAGTAATAGCAGCAGTAGTAGTGGTGGTAGTTGTAATGGTAGTAATAGCAGCAGCAGTAGTAGTGGTGGTAGTTGTAATGGTAGTAGTAATAGCAGCAGCAGTAGTAGTGGTGGTAGTTGTAATGGTAGTAGTAATAGCAGCAGTAGTAGTGGTGGTAGTTGTAATGGTAGTAATAGCAGCAGTAGTAGTGGTGGTAGTTGTAATGGTAGTAATAGCAGCAGCAGTAGTAATGTAGTAATAGCAGCAGCAGTAGTAGTGGTGGT